>NC_088232.1:7563072-7680572 GCF_036934945.1 Oncorhynchus masou masou | reverse complement strand
TAACGTTTGTTGTTGAATAAAATGTTTGGACCTCGTACTTAGAAGTGAACCGGATGCTCAAGAAGGCAATGACAAGCAGGATGAAAGCAAGAGGGAGAGAAAAGCACGTTGTGAGAAAGAAAGGGGGATACAGAAAGATGTGGAGACGCTGGAGGTGACGAGTGAGGGGTCTCGCGCGCGCACCAACTTCTGATTTCTGCAACGGTGTGGCTTCCTGTGCCGTTGACACCAACATCCTGTTGCTGTTATTTCTGTCACACTGCTGTTCCCCCGTTCTCTCGTTCTAAATTGATGTTCACCTTTCTCCTCCTCAAATAACCTCCATCGCCCGTATGTGTTCTTGTTCCGCCGTCCGTCAGTCCTTTCTTCATGAATCCGCCTCTTCCTCTCCATCGTCCTGCCTATTCATGTGGCTGTCGTGTCTCCATTCTTCTCATTTATTCTCTTAAAATACGACTATTGTTGTGGGGGGAGCTTGTTCTTCCGCATCGTTTCACGCCTCCTTTGAGTTGAGTGAAAGGATGTTTTCTGTCTGGAATTGAAGTGGAGAAGATTGTGCTGACGGCATCTTATTGTAGAAAAACATTGTTTGGCGAACCGAGCCTCAGTCAATCTTCCGCGTGTGTGTGCGTGTGGGTCAAAAGGTCAAATACAGGGTGCTTATGCATGTCCTTTTTGACACGTGTACAAGAATGCAACCTACAGAGGTTGTGGTGAAATGGAAATCTTTTTGTCATATCCCATTCCCCCTGAGACTCCCTTGGAGAGTGGGGTCACGGTGTGTGTGCATGCATGCATGAGTCTCTCTCTCTCACACACACACACACACACACACACACACACACACACACACACACACACACACACACACACACACACACACACACACACACACACACACACACACACACACACACACACACACACACACACACACCATTTGGCATGGAAGACAACTACACATTTGTGTGTGTGTGTGTGTGTGTACATGCAGGGCAGTGTGTGACATAATATGTGTGTCTGTGAGCGAGAGTGTGTGGGTGTAGTTCTGTGTCTTCCTCTCTGTCAGGTCACGCTAGACTAGACGATTAAATCTGTCCCATCAGAGGAACAATGACAGATGACAACAGATTACACACAGAGATTATCTCAGAAAGAGGGAGAGATGTGGAGTGAGAGGGTGATGAAAGATGGGAGAGAGAAGAGAGAGAGTGGGGATGAGAGAGGAGAGAGAGGAGATGAGAGGAGAGGAGAAAGAGAGGAGAGAGAGGAGATGAGAGAGGAGAGAGGAGATGAGAGGGGAGAGAGGGGAGAGAGAGGAGATGAGAGAGGAGATGAGAGAGAGGAGAGAGAGAGAGGAGAGAGGAGATGAGAGGGGAGAGAGAGGAGATGAGAGAGAAGAGAGGGAGGAGATGAGAGAGGAGATGAGAGGGGAGAGAGAGGAGAGAGATAGGAGAGAGGAGCTGAGAGGGCAGAGAGAGGGGAGAGAGAGGAGATTAGAGAGGAGCGAGAGGAGATGAGAGGAGAGAGGGAGAGAGAGCAGAGAGAGAGGCGAGAGGAGATGAGAGAGAGAGGAGAGAGAGGGGTGAGAGAGGAGAGAGGAGATGAGAGAGAGAGGAGAGAGAGAGGAGAGAGAGAGGAGAGAGAGGAGAGAGAGGAGATGAGAAGGGAGAGAGAGGGGAGAGAGAGGAGAGAGAGAGGAGATGAGAGAGAGGAGAGAGAGAGGGGAGAGAGAGGAGAGAGAAAGAAGATGAGAGAGGAGAGGGGAGAGAAATGGGAGAGAGAGAGGAGAGAGAGGAGATGAGAGAGGAGATGGGGAGAGAGAGAGGAGATGAGAGAGGAGATGAGAGGGGAGAGAGGGGAGAGAGAGAGGAGAGAGGAGATGAGAGAGAGTAGAGAGAGAGGGGAGAGAGAGGAGAGAGAGAGAAGATGAGAGAGGAGAGGAGAGAGAGGGGAGAGAAATGGGAGAGAGAGAGGAGATGAGAGAGGAGAGAGAGAGGAGATGAGGAGAGAGAGAGGAGATGAGAGAGGAGAGAGAGAGGAGATGAGAGAGGAGAGAGAGAGGAGATGAGGAGAGAGAGAGGAGATGAGAGAGGAGAGAGAGAGGAGATGAGAGGGGAGAGAGAGGAGAGAGAGAGGAGATGAGGCGAGAGAGAGGAGAGAGAGAGGAGATGAGAGAGGAGAGAGAGAGGAGATAAGAGAGGAGAGAGAGAGAGGAGATGAGGAGAGAGAGAGGAGATGAGAGAGGAGAGAGAGGAGATGAAAGAGGAGATGAGAGGGGAGATGAGGAGAGAGAGAGGAGATGAGAGGGGAGAGAGAGAGGAGATGAGAGAGGAGAGAGAGAGGAGATGAGAGAGGAGAGAGAGGAGATGAGAGAGGAGATGAGAGGGGAGATGAGGAGAGAGAGAGGAGATGAGAGGGGAGAGAGAGAGGAGATGAGAGAGGAGATGAGAGGAGAGAAAGGTTTTACGCTAATCCGTCCGTGTCGGGGACGTGGGTCACGTCTCAAAGGTCACCCTATTCCCTATATAGTGCTCTACTTAGTGCACTGTGTAGGGAATAGGGTGCAATTTGGGGCGCAGGCATCATACCTAAGCCCCTTCTGTTGGCCTGTTACAGGTGTATCACTGCACAGAAATGCAGGAGAGAGGGATCAAAACTATCCAGAATTAAATGAATATTGCAATTCTCTCCGAGTCCTCTCAATCTCTCCACATTTCTCTATCTTGTTCTCCTCCTCTCTCTCCCCCTTTAGTTTCGATCCATCCTCCTCTCATCTCAACATATTTTGAGCCAAATATTCAACACCCACCTACAGTTTTGTTTGTGTGTACACTACCTGTGTTATGTAATGGCTGCCGTCAGATGATGATGTCACAGTTGTGGTATCACGGTGGGACACCATCAGACACCATTTGAGCTGTTATGGGGGAATCAGAGGAGTAACATGAAAACATGGAGCAGTGGATGTTTATACGGTGGTGGGAAATGATGGTAATACCACAGCTAGAGATAGAGCGAGAGAATGTTGGGGGAGATATTGGGTGGGGAGAGAATGGTGGGGGAGAGAGTGGCAGGGGAAAGAGTGGCAGGGGAGAGAGAGAGAGTGGTGGGGGAGAGAGAGAGAGAGAGAGAGAGAATGGGTGGGGAGAGAATGGTGGGGGAGAGAGTGGCAGGGGAAAGAGAGAGAGAGAGAGAATGGGTGGGGAGAGAATGGTGGGGGAGAGAGTGGCAGGGGAAAGAGTGGCAGGCGAGAGAGAGAGTGGTGGGGGAGATAGGGATTGGGGGAAAGCAAGGAGGAGAGGAGAAGAGGTGGGGGGAAAGGTTTCGCGGGTTCACTTACAGATCTGTCATTTAGTCAGACTGTGATTATGAAAGGATAGACGGAGAGAGGGAGGGAGAGAGAGCTCAACAGAGAGGGAGGGAGAGAGCTAAACAGAGAGGGAGGGAGAGAAAGCTCAACAGAGAGGGAGGGAGAGAGCTAAACAGAGAGGGGGAGAGAAAGCTCAACAGAGAGGGAGGGAGAGAGAGCTAAACAGAGAGGGAGGGAGAGAAAGCTCAACAGAGAGGGAGAGAGTTCATATAGGATAGTGAGAGGAAAATACAGAGGGTTAACATGGGATAGGTAGGACGTGTTGATGACAGAAGGATAGATAGAGGGAGAGAAAGAGGCATATCTGTGTTTTGTAGCAAACCACATCACAGGGTCTGCATCCGAAATAGCACCCTATTTCGGATGCAGAGAGAGAGAGAGAGAGAGAGAGAGAGAGAGAGAGAGAGATTATTCATACCACGGGAAAAACAGCAAAGTAAGGAAAACATAAAAATATATGAATCAATCTGGCCACTTGCTGAAAAAAAAGAAAAGTTGAAAGAGATGTATTTACTTTGAGAGACTGACTGGGTAGAGGAGAGTGGTTTGAACCCCTGATGCGCCGCATTTAGAACTAAGCCTCAAAATGATTCTACTATTAAACATGAGCGGCTTAATGCAGCAGATACATAGACACTCTGACTCTGAACAGAGTTGAAATCACTCACGAGAGGAGAAGAGAGAGTGGGGGATGGATGCAGAGATAAAGAGTGGGGGAAGGATGGAGAGATAAAGAGTGGGGGAAGGATGGAGAGATAAAGTGTGGGGGATGGATGGAGAGATAAAGAGTGGGGGAAGGATGGAGAGTTAAAGAGTGGGGGAAGGATGGAGAGAAAGAGTGGGGGAAGGATGGAGAGATAAAGAGTGGGGGAAGGATGGAGATATAAAGAGTGGGGGATGGATGGAGAGATAAAGAGTGGGGGAAGGATGAAGAGATAAAGACTGGGGGAAGGATGGAGAGATAAAGAGTGGGGGAAGGATGGAGAGATAAAGAGTGGGGGAAGGATGGAGAGATAAAGAGTGGGGGACGGATGGAGAGATAAAGAGTGGGGGAAGGATGGAGAGATAAAGAGTGGGGGAAGGATGGAGAGATAAAGAGTGGGGGAAGGATGGAGAGATAAAGAGTGGGGGAAGGATGGAGAGATAAAGAGTGGGGGAAGGATGGAGAGATAAAGAGTGGGGAAAGGATGGAGAGATAAAGAGTGGGGGAAGGATGGAGAGATAAAGAGTGGGGAAAGGATGGAGAGATAAAGAGTGGGGGAAGGATGGAGAGATAAAGAGTGGGGAAAGGATGGAGAGATAAAGAGTGGGGGAAGGATGGAGAGATAAAGAGTGGGGGAAGGATGGAGAGATAAAGAGTGGGGGAAGGGGGTGCTTAGCTAAAAACTTTAGGGCGAATCAATCTGGCAGAGAAAGAGGGGAGAAGAAGAAAGAGGAGAAGGGAGGGGGAGGGATGCGGTAGAGGGAGAGAGGGATTATTCACCATTTCAAATGAATAATTGCGTATTGTGTGAATCTGGCACACACACAGAGAGAGAGAGAGGGAGCGAGGGAGGAAAATCACATTGAAAAAGACCTAAAGATCAAGGAGATCCACAAAAAAAATAGAAGGAAAGAATTCTCAACTGCCAAGAAAAGGGGAAGAACAAGAACTGAATTTTAAAAAAGTGTTTTCATAATCTCTAAAATCTCTCTGCATTGGACTTGGAATACGCTTCTCTGCAGTGACAACCACCAGATACCAACCAACTAAAGAAGACTTCGCTTTAACATAAACTCTGGAACAGCAAACAGGAGCTGGAGTCCTGAACATACGATAACAGAACACGAAAGAGAAACGAACGAACATGGCATTGGAATAAAGAGAAACTCAGAGTGAGCACAGGTGCAGAAGAGAAGAGACAGAGAGACAGAGAGAGAGAGAGAATTGGGTGAAGAGAAAAAAGAAGAGAGGGTATATTATTTCTGGGTCATCACCCCCGGATGAGAGGACAACACCTGCCAGGTGAGTCATGTTGTTAAGCACAGCCTGGTGAGTCATGTTGTTAAGCACAGCCAGGAGAGTTATGTTGTTAAGCACAGCCAGGAGAGTCATGTTGTTAAGCACAGCCAGGTGAGTTATGTTGTTAAGCACAGCCAGGAGGGTTATGTTGTTAAGCACAGCCAGGAGAGTCATGTTGTTAAGCACAGCCAGGAGAGTCATGTTGTTAAGCACAGCCAGGAGAGTCATGTTGTTAAGCACAGCCAGGAGAGTCATGTTGTTAAGCACAGCCAGGAGAGTTATGTTGTTAAGCACAGCCAGGAGAGTCATGTTGTTAAGCACAGCCAGGTGAGTTATGTTGTTAAGCACAGCCAGGAGAGTTATGTTGTTAAGCACAGCCAGGAGAGTCATGTTGTTAAGCACAGCCAGGAGAGTCATGTTGTTAAGCACAGCCAGGAGAGTCATGTTGTTAAGCACAGCCAGGAGAGTCATGTTGTTAAGCACAGCCAGGAGAGTCATGTTGTTAAGCACAGCCAGGTGGGTTATGTTGTTAAGCACAGCCAGGAGAGTTATGTTGTTAAGCACAGCCAGGAGAGTTAGGTTGTTAAGCACAGCCAGGAGAGTTATGTTGTTAAGCACAGCCAGGTGAGTTATGTTGTTAAGCACAGCCAGGAGAGTTATGTTGTTAAGCACAGCCAGGAGAGTTATGTTGTTAAGCACAGCCAGGTGAGTTATGTTGTTAAGCACAGCCAGGTGAGTTATGTTGTTAAGCACAGCCAGGAGAGTTATGTTGTTAAGCACAGCCAGGAGAGTCATGTTGTTAAGCACAGCCAGGAGAGTCATGTTGTTAAGCACAGCCAGGAGAGTCATGTTGTTAAGCACAGCCAGGAGAGTTAGGTTGTTAAGCACAGCCAGGAGAGTCATGTTGTTAAGCACAGCCAGGAGAGTCATGTTGTTAAGCACAGCCAGGAGAGTCATGTTGTTAAGCACAGCCAGGAGAGTTATGTTGTTAAGCACAGCCAGGAGAGTCATGTTGTTAAGCACAGCCAGGAGAGTCATGTTGTTAAGCACAGCCAGGAGAGTCATGTTGTTAAGCACAGCCTGGTGGGTTAAGTTGCCAGGCGGGGACTGTTTTGCAAATATCTACATAACAGAATGATGTAAAATATGATTTGTCACATTTTAGTTTTGATAGTTGTAACTATATGAGGGCGCTGTCAGTGTACATGTGGTCCTTCTGTCAACCACTTAAGAACCTACGGTTTCATGATGATGTTGATGATATAGGACCTACTGGTTTATGAAGGACAGTTTTTGGATGTATGGTCAATAGAAGCCTCCTTCCCCAGACACATTCTTTTGAACGTGTGTGAACCTGAACCATCGCAACACCTCTCAACACCTAGCAACACCTCTCAACACCTACCAACACCTCTCAACACCTCTCAACATCTGTCAACACCTCGCAACACCTCTCAACACCTTGCAACACCTTGCAACACCTTGCAACACCTCAACACCTTAACACCTCTCAACACCTCGCAACACCTCTCAACACCTCTCAACACCTCTCAACACCTCGCAACACCTTGCAACACCTTGCAACACCTCTCAACACCTAGCAACATCTCTCAACACCTCAACACCTTGCAACACCTCTCAACACCTCGCAACATCTCTCAACACCTCTCAACACCTAGCAACACCTCTCAACACCTAGCAACACCTTTCAACACCTCTGAACACCTCTGAACACCTCTCAACACCTCTCAACACCCCGCAACACCTCTCAACACCTCTGAACACCTCTCAACATCTCTCAACACCCCGCAACACCTCTCAACACCTCGCAACACCCCGCAACACCTCGCAACACCTCTGAACACCTCTCAACATCTCTGAACACCTCGCAACCACTCGCAACACCTCTCAACACCTCGCAACACCTCTCAACACCTCAGAGCTGTAAGGATGTTACGCCATTTTTGGGGTTGTGTGGTGTTTCTGGATCCTTCAGGGGTGCAGTGATGGGTGAGCTCAGCTGCCCCAGTGCATCATGGGGGAGAGAGGGTGTGAAGGCGCTCGTGCTCTATTCGCTCCTAGTAGTCGGTGAGTGAGGTTATTTTTATTTAAAAAATCTATTGTATTGAAAATATGTTTTTTTTAATGATTTTTTAATGAAAAATCTATTGTATTGATATGTTTTTTTATGAGTGTATATATAACAACAATTTATCTGCTACCCTTTTCACATGTTTAAAATAGCTGATGTTTGTGATTTACAGTAGGTGTAGGCCTAACAATTTATGTTAAATTGATGTAAATATACCAAAGAGAAAGAGACATAAACCAGTCAATATTTCTCTCCTCTCCTTTTCTGTCGATCTCTTTATCTCATCCACCAGTACACACATCCCATGCCCAGCCTCCCCTCCCTCTCTCCCTCCTGGCCAAAATCATTGTCCCCCCTCCCTGGCACGCTCTGCCCCTGTCGCAGGCTGATCTTGGCCCACTGTTCTCCAACTCCAGCCCCTTCGCCTTCACCCAGTCCCTGCTCATGGTGCCTCCGGCTGGGACAGCCTCTAAAGCGGGGGTTCGGGCTTCATTCGGGCCTTACTCTGTCAGCCAGGTAAATCAATTGGGATAGGGATCCTTGACAATCAGCAGAATGCTGTAGATCTCGACTTAAACGTATGGAGAATTAGTTCCATAGATTTCATATTATTCCTGCGTGTCCTAAGAAATTGCAAGATCATATGTAACACAGAGCTCTTCCTCTAGCCCTCTCTCTAACAGTTTAACCCTCTCTCTCTCTCTCTCTCTCTCTCTCTCTCTCCTCAGCTGGTCTCTGGGCCCATCCTCCCCCTCTCCCCTCCTCTGACTGCGTCTCTCCTCTCTAAACACGTGGAGAGAGAGGGGGATGAAGGAGGAAAGGAGAGGTACAGGGTGCGGGTGTTGTTCCACGTACGAGGGGACACCAGCAGAGGGAGCTGTATCACTCTCCATGCCTTCAAAGAGACCGAGGAACAGAAGGCTTCGTGTGTCACACAGGTGTGTTCGTGCCACACACTATATTCAGCCACCATCACCTGTGACCATTCAAAAGACTGAAGCGGGACTAAATGTCTTCTTTGGTCCTCTGAATGATGGATATGTCGTGTCGTGTGTTTGTTACACTGGCCAATACACTGAAATGTTCTGTTCTACATAAAGTATGACACCTGTTCTATTTAAAGTATGACACTTCTTCTATATAAAGTATGACACTTCTTCTATATAAAGTAGGACACTTCTTCTATATAAAGTAGGACACTTCTTCTATATAAAGTAGGACACTTCTTCTATATAAAGTAGGACACTTCTTCTATATAAAGTATGACACTTCTTCTATATAATGTATGACACTTCTTCTATATAATGTAGGACACTTCTTCTATATAAAGTAGGACACTTCTTCTATATAAAGTAGGACACTTCTTCTATATAAAGTATGACACTTCTTCTATATAAAGTATGACACTTCTTCTATATAATGTATGACACTTCTTCTATATAATGTATGACACTTCTTCTATATAATGTATGACACTTCTTCTATATAAAGTATGATACTTGTTCTATATAAAGTATGACACTTCTTCTATATAATGTATGACACTTCTTCTATATAAAGTATGACACTTCTTCTATATAAAGTATGACACTTCTTCTATATAAAGTATGACACTTCTTCTATATAAAGTATGACACTTCTTCTATATAAAGTATGACACTTGTTCTATATAAATTATTACGCCAAATGCTCACCAATCACTCTCTTCATCCATTCCTCCTCTCCCCTTCCCAGCCTCCACTGGGTCTGTGTGTGGTGACCCTGGCTCTACCTAAGGACTGGTTTGAGGCGGGCCAGACCAGCCAGCCCTACCTCAGCCCCAAACAGCATGCCAGGCGAACACACCGACACCGCACCCGTAATCGGGGACGACGGCACAACGGTGTTGTCGTCGGTGGAGCCGGTGGCATCCCCTTCCCAGGCGCTCTCCGATACAGCCCCGCCCACACCGGCGACCGCATCCAGCTGTATTACTCATTGTTCGGCACGGCGTCCAACCTCAAACTAGCGCCCCCTAGGTGTGTGCAAGACAAATTACCACAGTCTCAGAGAGAGTTGTTTTATATAGCAGCTGTGACTTTGAGGGAGGACAATAAGCGGAACGAGGCCAACAGAACCAAAGAGGAAATAGGCTGTTGCAATGGACAGGAAGAGGAGGAGCTATGGTTGGATTCCAACGTGCTGATTCGCTATCGCAGGGGACCAGTCCGAGCGGGACAGCCAATTGGGGTTTCTGTGAACCTGAGGGCCAATTTCAGTGCAGAGTTTGTTGTTATCCGGTAAGTCTTTGTTATGTGATGCTCTGTGGTGTAAGTGATAATCCAGCAAATTGAAAAGGGAGACCTGATGACAACCTAAACACCTATAGGAACATAGCAGTGTGCAGGTCCTTCTCTTTTACTGATAAATACTGTGTTCATATTTCGATATCAAACCATGTCTCTCATTGCCAGTGTATCTGTCTAGTATGAACAGTATGTATACAGTATGTAGTACATGTACGTTGGGGACGGCAGGTTGCCCAGCGGTTAGAGAGGAGATCCAGCAACCGGAGGGTTGCCATTTCCATTCCTGGGTCCGACAGGAAAAACCAGCCAGGAAGTGAGCTGGCAACCGGAGGGTTGCTGGTACCAAATCCTAGATGCAATTGTCTGCCGCTGTGCCCTTGAGCAAGGCACGTAACTCCCCACACAACAACAGCTCAACAGGCGCCTAGTGTGACAGCCCCCAGCTCCTCTCCAGAACCTATGTATGTGTCTTTCAGAGGGATTGGGTAAAAAGTGGAAGTCAAATGTCATTTTAGAATAAAGTGGTCTTAATTTCCATTTTTAGTCATTTCCCAGACGCTCTTATTCAGGGCGACAAACAGTAAGTAACACTATATCTGTATGTCTCTATTCCAGGCTGAAGGTGAAGAAAGGCCTTTTGTCTCTGGTTGCCCAGCGCTCTCTGAACTCTGACCTCTGGGTTGTGAACCTGGAGAGAACCCAGGGCTCCAAACATGATGTCATCTCCATCATCTGCCACAAACTGGCCAGACACATGGACAGCGCCGGGTATTACTTCATCATATATATTACTGTACAATATCACTCAGGCACAATATTACCTCAGTGAAGGAACGTATTCAATTGAACCGGTTTGTGACATGTCGGTTACATTTTTGACTATTACATTATTCATATTGCGTGCAAGTGATACCACATATGTGAGAGAATATCACTCTGTTAAAATACTCCAACATATGTGATTTATTTCCATCAAACGGCTTTTTTCTTACTCTCCCCACCTATTCATCCCGACTCTCTCTCTCTCTCCTCCCCACTCCTTGTCCCTCCCTCTTTCTTCTGTCGCCACCTCCTCTCCCTCAGTCCCGCTGCTCTGCAGCAAGTTGCCTGTCTGTCAGTGGACGGCTTGCGCAGGAGTTTCGGGGTTGCCATGACGGTATCGGCCAACTGGCGGGTAGAGTACTCAGGCCGTAAAAACCCTCCGCCACCACACGGCGGAGTCGTGAGCAGCTTCTCCTTCACTGACAGAGAGATCGTGGGCATCTCTCCCATAACTGAAGTAGGTGGAACTTTACTCAATCAGGGTCAGTTTCCCGGGACACAGAATCTCCATTGAACATGCCTCTTAGTCCGGGAAATTGGTTTCTTCTTGCTACATGGTCTGTATGTATGTACTATGCAGTAGACTAATGGATAATGTGATAGCTACAGCACATATCCATACATCTATGGATCTCTTAGTGTTGCAGTGGACTGTTTCTGCCTTAAAAAAGCTCATTCCTAAATAAGGCCAATAAGCTAAACTTGTTGTCATCAACACACAGAGTGGCATGATCATCAACACGGCCATCTTGACCAGCGAGCCCGTGTCACTTCCTGTCATTGTGCTGGCAGTGGGGCATGACGGGAAGGTGTCGGATATCACCGCGGCGGTGAAGTGCCAGTCGTCCAACGATGATATCGTCAAGGTAAGCAGGTCTACATACTGTACACACACACGCACAGGGCTCCTGTCCAATGCCGTTGTTTTCTGTGTTTTTTTTTAACGCCGATACGAACTTTTTTAGTACATAATGTCTCCGCCATCATTTCCTATGACCGAAATCAGCTTCTGTACATCAGAACAGCAATCACTAACCTCGATTTGGATGACTTTCTACGTCAACGAGTTGGCATCTCTGGACGTCAGCACCTCTGGACGTCAGCACCTCTGGACTAGCCCTAATCCCTGGGACGCGAAAGAGGAAGCGACGGTGCAAGAGAGGCAAACGAGTACACAACTGGGGCCGAGCTCCCTGCCATCCAGAACCTCTATAACAGGCGGTGTCAGGGGAAGGCCCAAAAAATGGTCAAAGGCTCCGGCCACCCAAGTCATAGACTGTTCTCTCTGCTACCGCTCGGCAGGTGGTACCGATGCACCAAGTCTGGAACCAACAGGACCCGTAACAGCTTCTACCCCCAAGCCACAAGATTGCTAAATATCTATCGGGACTATCTGCATTGACCCCCCTTTTGACTCATCACATATGCTGCTGCTACTGTTTATTATCTATCCTGTTGCCTAGTCACTTTAACCCTACCTACATGTACACATCTACCTCAACTACCACACACCCCTGCACATCGACTGGGTACCGGTGCCCTTAGTATTTAGCCAAGTTATCGTTACTAATTGTGTATTTATTCCTCTTGTTGTTATTTGTATATTTTTCTCTCTGCACTGTTGGGAAGGGCCCGTAAGTCACTGTTAGTGTACACCTGTTGTTTTACTAAGCATGTGACAAATACAAGTTGATTGGTTTAGATTGATTTGACCCACAATCCTCCACTCCCTTTTATCACCCTCTGACTTTATTCAACAGGTGTCAAGCGATTGCTCCACCCTCTTCGTGGACGGAAGTGAATCAGGGGTGGGCAGCACCTGTGTAGGGGTGGAGTTTCTCCTGGGCACGCTCAGTGGGTCCCTGTGTCTGTCCGTGTGGGCTCCTGTCGTCCCGCTGCGCGTCTCCCTGTCCGACAACGAGCTGAGCGCCATCGAGGGCTGGAACCACGACGCGGAGAACGGGTGAGTCCCTGTGTGCGTGTGTGTGTTTAGAGAAAGATGAAGACACACTGAGCAGGAATGACATAAAGCAGGATTAGACATGGTCATGTCATTAACATCAAGGGTCCTAAAACAGTGGAACAGTTGCAACTCCAATTTGTATGTATTTTTATTTAACCTTTATCTAGGCAAGTCAGTTAAGATTCTTATTTACAATGAGGGCCTGGCAACATAGTCTCCTTTTGGCATAATCTCCTTTCCTAATCCCTTTTTATTCTGTCTCAAGACAGAGCAGGAGGTTCAACACCAAAACCAGGAATGTCAATTGGTGGAAAAAGTATTCGATTGTCATACTTGGGTAAAAGTAAAGATACCTTAATAGAAAATGCCTCAAGTAAAAGTGAAAGTCACCCAGTAAAATACTAGAGTAAGAGTCTAAAAGTATTTATATTTAAATGTACTAAGTATCAAAAGTTAAAGTACAAATAATAAAAAAAAAATCCTTACCTTAAGAAAACCAGACAGCACAATAAAAAATAAAAAAATATTTACGCATAGCCATGGTCACACTCCAACACTGGGGTGGCAGGGTAGCCTAGTGGTTAGAGAGTTGGACTAGCAACCTTAAGGTTGCAAGTTCAAACCCCCGAGCTAACAAGGTACAAATCTGTCATTCTGCCCCTGAACCCACTGTTCCTAGGCCGTCATTGAAAATAAGAATTTGTTCTTAACTAGTTAAATTAAGGTAATTTTAAAAAACAAGGCATTTGGGATGTTCTCTTGATAAGTGTGTGAATTGTCAAATGTTCTGTCCTGCTAAGCATTCAAAGTGTAATGAGTACTTTTGGGTGTCAGGGATAATGTATTGAGTAAAAAGTACATAATTTTATTTTGGAATGTAGTGAAGTAAAACTTGTCAAAAATATAAATAGTAAAGTAATGTACAGATACCTCATAAAATGACATAAGTAGTACTTTACACCACTGGCAATGTCTGGTAGAACAGTAAAGGGCTGTGTTCCACTTGGCACACTATTCCCTATATAGTGCACTACTTTTCACCTTAGCCATATGAACTCTTGTCAAAAGTAGTGCACAATATAGGGAATAAGGTGTGATTTGTTCTACTGCCAAAAAGCTTCATTCACCATACAAACACTTCAGGCTAACAGCTGGTAGAAGAGATAACTAATTCCCTAACCCAGAGTTTTAAAATAGTTTCTCTGCATTATCCACGTCTGATTCCTAGATGGCACCTGCTCAACAACTCAAACACTAACATTATGACTTACTGTCACATCTCAACCAGGGGTCAAATGAGGTCAATTTTATTTCAATTCCAGTCAATTCAGAAAGTGCACCAAAATTCCAATTGTCTTCATGCTTTTCATGAGGAAAAATTGGAATTTGATTTGGTTTACTTTTTGAATTGACTGGAAGTGAAATGGAATGTACCTCAACCCTCAACATATTTAAGCTTATGATGTCTCCAGTTTTGGTTTTGCCCAGCTTCTATGCCATGTCCAGATTTGTGTAATATCTCTCTCTCCTCCTCATCCATCCATCCTTCTCTCTACCCCCCCCCCCTCTCTCCCTCCCTCCCTCCCTCCCTCCCTTTCTTTCCCTACTCCCCAGCTGTTCTCCGGTGTATCAGAGGTCCATGGTTCAGGTCCTGACCCAGTTCAGTGCTCAGGGGGGCCAGGGTCAGCTGACCTACCTGCTGGGCTCCTCTGATTGGTTTGTGGATGCCACGGAGATGGTCCGTAATTGGCTGAGGGTAGAGAATCCTCGCGTGGCGGTCCTCGACAAGCAGAGCAATCTGATTGGTCTACACCCGGGGAAAACTTCAGTTCATGTGAGTAATATGTAATATGATGTTGTATTTTGATTAGCATGGTGCATTTTAGTTGAGGGATGGTCATTACAAATGATGAAATCTCCATTTGGTCAGATCTCAAATATATTTATAACCTATGGAAAGTAAAGTTGAACAAGACACTACCTTTATTGGCACCCCTCTCTCTCAGGTCATATCAAGCCAATGGGACGGTGTTCTGGGTAGCTGTGATGTCATCGTGACCTCTGAACCCGTGACCCCAGGTGACCTCTCAGTGCAGGTTGTGGGAGGACTCGGTATGTCAATCAATGCAAGCCCTGCCCATCCGGCTGTTGTCACGGCAACAGTGACAGCATACAACATCCTCTACCACCATGGGCAGGTGAGTTCAGTTTTTTTCTTGACCCACTAACTTCACTAAAACGTTTTAGTTTTACATAAATCAAATCAAATCAAATTTTATTTGTCACATACACATGGTTAGCAGATGTTAATGCGAGTGTAGCGAAATGCTTGTGCTTCTAGTTCCGACAATGCAGTAATAACCAACAAGTAATCTAACTAACAATTCCTAAACTACTGTCTTATACACAGTGTAAGGGGATAAAGAATATGTACATAAGGATATATGAATGAGTGATGGTACAGAGCAGCATAGGCAAGATACAGTAGATGGTATCGAGTACAGTATATACATATGAGATGAGTGGCTAGTGATACATGTATTACATAAGGATGCAGTCGATGATATAGAGTACAGTATATACGTATGCATATGAGATGAATAATGTAGGGTAAGTAACATTATGTAAGGTAGCATTGTTTAAAGTGGCTAGTGATATATTTACATCATTTCCCATCAATTCCCATTATTAAAGTGGCTGGAGTTGAGTCAGTGTCAGTGTGTTGGCAGCAGCCACTCAATGTTAGTGGTGGCTGTTTAACAGTCTGATGGCCTTGAGATAGAAGCTGTTTTTCAGTCTCTCGGTCCCAGCTTTGATGCACCTGTACTGACCTCGCCTTCTGGATGATAGCGGGGTGAACAGGCAGTAGCTCGGGTGGTTGATGTCCTTGATGATCTTTATGGCCTTCCTGTAACATCGGGTGGTGTAGGTGTCCTGGAGGGAAGGTAGTTTTCCCCCGGTGATGCGTTGTGCAGACCTCACTACCCTCTGGAGAGCCTTACGGTTGAGGGCGGAGCAGTTGCCGTACCAGGCGGTGATACAGCCCGCCAGGATGCTCTCGATTGTGCATCTGTAGAAGTTTGTGAGTGCTTTTGGTGACAAGCCGAATTACTTCAGCCTCCTGAGGTTGAAGAGGCGCTTCTGCGCCTTCTTCACGATGCTGTCTGTGTGAGTGGACCAATTCAGTTTGTCTGTGATGTGTATGCCGAGGAACTTAAAACTTGCTACTCTCTCCACTACTGTTCCATCGATGTGGATAGGGGGGTGTTCCCTCTGCTGTTTCCTGAAGTCCACAATCATCTCCTTAGTTTTGTTGACGTTGAGTGTGAGGTTATTTTCCTGACACCACACTCCGAGGGCCCTCACCTCCTCCCTGTAGGCCGCCTCGTCGTTGTTGGTAATCAAGCCTACCACTGTTGTGTCGTCCGCAAACTTGATGATTGAGTTGGAGGCGTGCGTGGCCACGCAGTCGTGGGTGAACAGGGAGTACAGGAGAGGGCTCAGAACGCACCCTTGTGGGGCCCCAGTGTTGAGGATCAGCGGGGAGGAGATGTTGTTACCTACCCTCACCACCTGGGGGCGGCCCGTCAGGAAGTCCAGTACCCAGTTGCACAGCGGGGTCGAGACCCAGGGTCTCGAGCTTGATGACGAGCTTGGAGGGAACTATGGTGTTGAATGCCGAGCTGTAGTCGATGAACAGCATTCTCACATAGGTATTCCTCTTGTCCAGATGGGTTAGGGCAGTGTGCAGTGTGGTTGAGATTGCATCGTCTGTGGACCTATTTGGGCGGTAAGCAAATTGGAGTGGGTCTAGGGTGTCAGGTAGGGTGGAGGTGATATGGTCCTTGACTAGTCTCTCAAAGCACTTCATGATGACGGAAGTGAGTGCTACGGGGTGGTAGTTGTTTAGCTCAGTTACCTTAGCTTTCTTGGGAACAGGAACAATGGTGGCCCTCTTGAAGCATGTGGGAACAGCAGACTGGTATAGGGATTGATTGAATATGTCCGTAAACACACCAGCCAGCTGGTCTGCGCATGCTCTGAGGGCGCGGCTGGGGATGCCGTCTGGGCCTGCAGCCTTGCGAGGGTTAACACGTTTAAATGTTTTACTCACCTCGGCTGCAGTGAAGGAGAGACCGCATTTTTCCGTTGCAGGCAGTGTCAGTGGCACTGTATTGTCCTTAAAGCGGGCAAAAAAGTTATTTAGTCTGCCTGGGAGCAAGACATCCTGGTCCGTGACTGGGCTGGATTACAGTAACTTCTGTGGGACATTTTTGCTTCAATGGAAGGACCTGTGCTTCAGTATGGTATGATACTGAATATTTCTCTCTTTCTCCCTCCTCCTTATCTCCATTGTCCTTCTCTCTCTCTCTCCACCAGGAAGCGTCAATTAGTGTCTGGCTCCAGTTCAGTGATGATAGCGCCACGTTGCTCTCCACCTTCAGCCGTGGTACCTTCGCCCTTCGCCTCTCCTCATTGGCAGAGTCCGTGGTTGCCGTGATGCCCGGTCCGTTGCTGCGCGTCATCGCCCAGGGCGAAGGGGGCGGGCCTTTACTGAAAGCAGAACTCCTGGTCACCCCCTGCAAGCCAATGGCGAACTCCGTTGACGGGGACCTGGCCAATTCGAAAGAAGGAAGCGGGACCAGGAGGCTGGCTAAAGGATCAGGTTGGATCAGGGTGAACCTGGACACAGACCTTCGTCCAATGGGAAGCGAGGAGGCGGACTTTGAGCTGCTAGACATGTCGGACATGCTGGTTGAGTCATCGGACAGGGACGTTAAGTACAGCAACTTCCTGGATAATGACATCATCATAGGGAACGTCACCACCGCCAAAGGTGACGACTACTATGACAAGGCCGGCGATGGGATGATTGCCAGGAACGACCTGGAGAGAGCGGTGTTGACCCCAAATCATGAAGAGAGCGCTGTGTACTTCTCTCCCGGGGTGGAGAGAGAGAGGGAGGAGAAACTGGAGGATACAGAGCTGGGGGTGGGTGTCGGGGCAGTTCTCTCCCTTCTCTGCCTCTCCGTACTTCTCTTCCTGGTGAATTGTCTGCCCTGCGCTTTGAGGGAGAGGAGGATGAGGAGGAAGGACGTGAACATGGAGGGGGTGGAGGGAGTGGTGAAGGAAGAGGGGGAGGAAGGAAAAGAGGAGGCGGCAAAGGATGTTGCAGAAAAGAACGACATAATGACATCGTACCCCGGGGTATTATCGCTCCATGAGCCTATTCCAGAAGAGAAAGAGGGGCAGTCAGATCAAAGCATTGACCATTAAGGCTGCATCCGAATAGGCACCTTAATCCTTTGAAGAGTTAAGAGCCCTGTGGTCAAAAGTAGTGCACTATGTAGGGGATAAGGTGCCATTTTATTCAGGAGAGAAAGGTTGTTGATAAAAATCATAATTCTTAGGAAAATTCACTACATATTCCTGTCACCGTGTCACCAACAATGTATCTTAACGTCTTACAAGGTCATCTTCGTATAGGTTAGTTTTTTTCTTGGTTATTTATGTATGTCTGAATGTTTGTCTAGATACCATCGCACATATACAGTAACTATCCATCATAAGTCCAACATAAGTTAAATATGTGTGCAGAAACAATGCACGTACAAACTGTACATATCTGTCATATTTCTTCTATTGGTATTATTTCACATTCATCCATGTACAATTGGTTGTCATACCTTTTTCGATTTAGGACTCAATGCAATCCGTATTGCTGAAGTTCACCGCTATATTGCAATTGAATTTTAAAGGCAGCGTTCGCGGAGACTGAATTCACGATAAATATGACACATTTCAGCTCAATCGGAAACAACCTTTTCATTTCAATGAATCAAGCCCTTTTAGGCCTATTGACGAAATAGTATAGGGTTGCAAAATCCTGGTAATCTTCCCAAAAAATCCCACCGGGATGACTCCCAGTTGTAGGATGCCAACATGCTTATTCCCGCCTGATTCCAGAGATTCTCCAACTGGGATTTCCGTAAGAACTGGGAATTTGGGGCAAGTTACCAGAATGTGCAACTTTATTCCTGCACATACTTGTGATTGCTTTATGCCTCACTTTATGTCTCTCTCAAATGTCAATATGCCTTGTATACTGTTGTTTAGGTTAGTCATCATTGTTTTAGTTTACAATGGAGCCCCTAGTTCCACTCATCATACCTCCGATACCTCCTTTGTCCCACCTCCCACACATGCGGTGACCTTACCCATTATAACCAGCATGTCCAGAGATGCAACCTCTCTAAACATCACTCAGTGCCTGGGCTTACCTCTGCTGTACCCGCACCCCACCATACCCCTGTCTGCACATTATGCCCTGAATCTATTCTACCACGCCCAGAAATCTGCTCCTTTATTCTTTGTCCCCAATGCTCCAGACGACCAGTTTTGATAGCCTTTAGCCGTACCCTCATCCTACTCCTCCTCTGTTCCTCGGGGGATGTGGAGGTAAACCCAGGCCCTGCGTGTCCTTAGGCACCCTCATTTGTTGACTTCTGTGATCGAAAACGCCTTGGTTTCATGCATGTTAACATCAGAAGCCTCTTCCCTAATTTGGTTTTACTCACTGCTTTAGCACACTCCGCCAACCCTGATGTTCTTGCCGTGTCTGAATCCTGGCTTAGGAAGGCCACACAAATTCTGAGATTTCCATACCCAACTACAACATTTTCCATCAAGATAGAACTGCCAAAAGGGGGAGGAGTTGCAATCTACTGCAGAGATAGCCTGCAAAGGTTGGTCATACTTTCCAGGTCTATACCCCCCCCCTTAATGATTTAGATGCACTATTGTAAAGTGGCTGTTCCACTGGATGTCAGAAGGTGCATTCACCAATTTGTAAGTCGCTCTGGATAAGAGCGTCTGCTAAATGACTTAAATGTAATGTAAAATATACCCAAACAGTTCGAACTAATCTCTCCAGAAATAAGTCTCTCACTGTTGCCACCTGTTATCGACCCCTCTCCGCTCCCAGCTGTGCCCTGGACACCATATTTACATTTACATTTACATTTAAGTCATTTATGTGAATTGATCGCCCCCCATCTAGCTTCAGAGTTCGTTCTGTTAGGTGACCTAAACTGGGATATGTTTAACTGTATCCGCTATGGGTCAGCGGTCAAACGACCACCCCTCATCACTGTCAAATGCTCCCTGAAACACTTCTGCGAGCAGGCCTTTCTAATCGACCTGGCCCGGGTATCCTGGAAGGATATTGACCTCATCCCGTCAGTCGAGGATGCCTGGTCGTTCTTTAAAAGTAATTTCCTCACCATCTTAGATAAGCATTCCCCTTTCAAAAAATGCAGAACTAAGAACAGATATAGCCCTTGGTTCACTCCAGACCTGACTGCCCTTGACCAGCACAAAAACATCCTGTGGCGGACTGCAATAGCATCGAAAAGTCCCCACGATATGCAAATGTTCAGGGAAGTCAGGAACCAATACACACAGTCAGTCAGGAAAGCAAAGGCTAGCCTCTTTTGGGACACTGTAACGTCCATGGAGAATAAGAGCACCTCCTCCCCGCTGCCCACTGCACTGAGGCGAGGTAACACGGTCACCACCGATAAATCCATGATAATCGAACATTTCAATAAGCATTTCTCTACCGCTGGCCATGCTTTCCTCCTGGCTACTCCAACCCAGGCCAACAGCTCCGCCCCTCCCTCCCCCCGCAGCTACTCGCCAGAGCCTCCCAAGCTTCTCCTTCACCCAAATCCAGATGGCAGATGTTCTGAAAGAGCTGCAAAAGCTGGACCCGTACAAATCAGCTGGGCTAGACAATCTGGACCCTCTCTTTCTAAAACTATACGCCGCCATTGTTGCAACCCCTATTACCAGCCTGTTAAACCTCTCTTTCATATCGTCCGAGATCCCTAAAGATTGGAAAGCTGCCACGGTCATCCCCCTCTCCTATCCTGCCCTGCATCTCTAAAGTCTTCGAAAGCCAAGTTAATAAACAGATCACTGACCATTTCAAATCCCACCGTACCTTCTCTGCTGTGCAATCCGGTTTCCGAGCCGGTCACGGGTGCGCCTCAGCCACGCTCAAGGTACAAAACGATATCATAACTGCCATCGATAAAAGACAGTACTGTGCAGCCGTCTTCATCGACCTGGCCAAGGCTTTCGACTCTATCCATCACCGTATTCTTATCGGCAGACTCAATAGCCTTGGTTTCTCTAATGACCGCCTCGCCTGGTTCACCAACTACTTTGCAGACAGAGTTCAGTGTGTCAAATCGGAGGGCCTGTTGTCCGGACCTCTGGCAGTCTCTATGGGGGTATGACAGGGTTCAATTCCCGGGCTGACTCTTTTCTCTGTATATATCAATGATGTTGCTCTTGCTGCGGGTGATTCCCTGATCCACCTCAACGCAGACGACACCATTCTGTATACTCCTGGTCCTTCCTTGGACACTGTGTTAACAAACCTCCAAACGAGCTTAGATGCCAAACAACACTCCTTCCGTGGCCTCCAACTGCTCTTAAACGCTAGTAAAACCAAATGCATGCTTTTCAACCGTTCGCTGCCCGCACCCGCCTGCCCGACTAGCATCACCACCCTGGACGGTTCTGACCTAGAATATGTGGACATCTATAAATACCTAGGTGTCTGGCTAGACTGTAAACTCTCCTTCCAGACTCATATTAAACATCTCCAATCCAAAATCAAATCTAGAAACCGGCTTCTTATTTCGCAAAAAGGGGCCTCCTTCACTCACACCACCAAGCATACCCTAATAAAACTGACTATCCTACCGATCCTCGACTTCGGCGATGTCATCTCCAAAATAGCTTCCAATACTCTACTCAGCAAACTGGATGCAGTCTATCACAGTGCCATCCGTTTTGTTACCAAATCACCTTATACCACCCACCACTGCGACCTGTATGCTCTAGTCTGCTGGCCCTCACTACATATTTGTCACCAGACCCACTGGCTCCAGGTCATCTATAAGTCTATGCTAGGTAAAGCTCCGCCTTGTTTCAATTCAATGGTCACGATAACAACACACATCCGTAGCACACGTTCCAGCAGGTATATCTCACTGATCATCCCCAAAGCCAACACCTCATTTGGCCACCTTTCCTTCCAATTCTCTGCTGCCAGTGACTGGAACGAATTGCAAAAATCGCTGAAGTTGGAGACTTATATTTCCCTCACCAACTTCAAATATCAGCTATCTGAGCAGCTAACCGATTGCTGCAGCTGTACATAGTCCATCTGTAAATAGCCCACCCAATCTACCTACCTCATCCCCATACTGTTTTTATTTACTTTTCTACTATTTTGCACACCAGTATCTCCACTTGCACATCATCATCTGCTCATTTATCACTCCAGTGTTATTCTGCACACACTTATAGACTTTCTTTTTTCTACTGTGTCATTGACCTGTTTATTGTGTTATTGGCTTGTTTATTGTTTATTCCATGTTATTCCATGTGTAACTGTGTTGTTGTGTGTCACACTGCTTTGCTTTATATTGGCCAGGTCGCAGTTGTAAATGGAAACTTGTTCTCAACAAGCCTACCTGGTTAAATAAAGGTGAAATAAAAAAATATATGTTCTGGTTGATCTCATCAAACAAAAGAAAAACCCACTAAATATACATTATAGAATAACTCATGTGAAACTCATTATTCTCCTGCTTGCCCCACTTTTCCCAGGGGGCAAGAGCCCCCATTCTGAACCCACACTGCAGGCATACTAGCAGTGGTGTAAAAAGTACTCAATTGTCATACTTGAGTAAAAGTAAAGATACCTTAATAGAAATTGACTCAAGTAAAAGTGAAAGTCACCCAGTAAAATACTACTTGAGTAAAATATACTTTAGTATCAAAAGTAAATTTAATTGCTAAAATATTCTTACGTTTCAAAAGTAAAAGTATAAATCGTTTCAAATTCCTTATATTAAGCTGTGTAAATTCAACACAGGGACACCCAAAGTCAATACTAAATGAATCATTCTATTGTCAGCAAGCTGGAGAGGTCCTAGTCAAACTTAGATGCACTTTCAAACCCTTCATTCTGGGTTACCCAATCTAATTAGTAGCTGATCCAAGCACAGGCAGGAACCAAGGATTATTTATGACAAAAGAGACAAGATGAACATTTTCAAGACTGTCCCTCCAGACTATACATTTCACATAAGCAAACCATTTATTTATGACGAGCCAGGGGTACACTCCAACACTCATATGCCATCTACAAATAAAGCATTTGTGTTTAGTGAATCAGCCAGATCAGAGGCAGTAGAGATGACCAGGGATATTCTCATGATAAGTGCTTCAATTTGACAATTTTCCTGTCCTGCTAAGCATTCAAAATGTAACGAGTACTTTTGGGTGTCAGGGAAAATGTATCGAGTAAAAAGTACATAATTTTCCTTAGGAATGTAGTGAATTAAAAGTTGTCTAAAAATATAAATAAAAAAAAGTACAGATACTCAAAATAAATACTTAAGTAAAAATACTTTAAAATACTACTTAAGTACTTTACACCACTGTAGACTACTTCATTGGTTGCTTGGTGAAAGGCATCAGTATTACTCTTTGAGCCACTCCAGAGTGTTTGACTATCACACTTGCCAGTCTTAAATTTGCACGAGTAAGGCTTCGAACCCCCGATTGTCAGTTTGTATTAAATTGTCTAGGCATATTTCACTAGTGTTTATGATGTGAATGCAATAGTTTAAACCTTACATTCACGTAGCCCCTAAGAAATATGATGGTCAATTTGCCATGGGCTTGATGTGACTGACTGCTTGGGGATATAGCTAAAATTCTCTTTTCACCACACAAGTATAGCAAAAGCTCATGTCATAACAGTACATTATCAAAATCATAGATCAGGGTTATATTTTTCTTATAAAACTCACCGAAAATGTTGGAGTTTGCAGATTGTGATTCTGGACAGGACATCTCTTTGAAACAATTCAGTACACATGTCTATAGCCTGTACCCACATTTTAGGTATGCTATAGGTCTACAGTAGCCTTTATGCCAGGGTCCCGCCTACTGGCGGCCTGAACTTTGCCCACGCATGGTTTTATTTGGCTCCCCAAGTTCTCTGTGCAAAGACTGATTTTGATTTTGGAAATCTGTTCCCAAGTATTCCCACGTATAATAGAGATTTGATTGTATACAAAATGTAAGCAAAGTTGGAAACGATTATGTTTTAGTCAACTATACCCGTTTGGGCTTCTTGCGGTCAATTTGCAGTCTACAAAATTATTTTGGAAAAAAAATTGGCCCACGACTGAACTTAGTTGACGACCCCTGCTTTCGACCCGTTCCCCCCTTAATAAAAAGTCAACCACGAAGCGCTGCATTTAAATTGATATAGCACGACATGCTGAGTCACATCCAACAGCTACTGCATAGCAGCTTTCGTTTGCATAAAAGAAAGACACGACGATACGTATTGTTGGACAAAATAATACCATTCAAATTAAAAAGGGGGAGTCATATTGTACCTTCACAGTTGCTCCATTTAGATTAGTGACGTCTTGACCACGGAGTCCTTCACTCATTAGATGAACTACATGTCTGGTTTCATGAGGAACAGACATATTTCTAACAATGTCAGACTAGTATTAGACGTACTTGACTACTCAGACCTCATAACTGAGGATAGCTTCATATTATTTTTTTGATTTTTATAAAGCATTTGACACAGTAGAGCATCAGTTTCTCTTCCACTCCCTTGAGAGACTTGGTTTTGGAGATTTTTTCTGTAAGGCTATTAAGACTCTCTATGCAAATGGTAACAGCTCTATCAAATTGAAATATGGCACCTCACCTAGATTTGAGTTAAAGAGAGGAATTAGGCAAGGTTGTCCTATCTCTCCGTACCTGTTTTTATTAATCACCCAACTTCTTGCAAATTCTTTAAATAATAGTTCTGTACAAGGTATTTCCATAGCTGGTAAAGAAATTATTATAAGCCAGCTGGCTGACGATACTACACTTTTTCTGAAAGACGCTAATGAAATTCCCATATCGATCAATGTGATTACAATCCTTTTCCAAAGCGTCTGGTCTATATCTTAACATGAATAAATGTGAACTCATAGCCGTCAAAGATTGTGTGACACCTTCATATTATGGTATTCCAGTAAAAGAAGAACTTACATATTTAGGCATAACCATTACAAAGGATCAGAAGTCTAGAGGCTTACTAAATTTTAACCCTCTTATTAAAAAAACCCAGAAGAAACTAAATCAATGGCTACAGAGGGACTTATCTTTAAAAGGTAGAGTCCTAATAACCAAGGCTGAAGGTATCTCTAGACTAACATATGGTGCTCTATCTTTATATCTTGACCGTAAAATAAGCAAGGAGATAGACCAGATGCTTTTCAACTTTCTTTGGAGAAGCCGTACCCATTACATTAGGAAAATTGTTGTAATGAACACTTATGAGAATGGTGGACTGAATTTTCTGGACTTTACTACTTTAAATAATACTTTTAAGATCAATTGGATAAAACAATTCCTAAGAAGACCCACTTCTATCTGGAATTTTATTCCTCATCATGTCTTCTCTACTTTTGGTGGCCTTAACTTCATGTTGTTTTGCAATTATAATATTGACAAAGTTCCAGTGAAACTTCTGCTTTTCATCGGCAGGTTTTCTTGTCATGGTCCTTAATTTATAAACACAATTTTTCTCCACACAGATATTATATATGGAATAATCGGGATATATTGTATAAAAATACCTCTCTGTTTTTAGAATATTGGTTCCGAAATAATATCCTATTGGTGAGCCAACTGGTAAATGCAGAGGGTCTTTTACTCAGTTATAAAGAATTCTTATCACTTTACAAGGTCCCTGTAACACCTAAAGATTTTGCAATTGTTTTAGATGCCATTCCCTCAGGTGTTGCTATGTTATTCAGGAACATGTCAAGACCTGACCCTCAGAGCCTACCTTCTCTTGACCCTGTTGACTCATCAGTAGGAAAGATTTGTTTCTCTTTTGGTCCATTCAACAATAGCGATACGATCCTTGTTTCAGCAGGATGTTGTATCTATACCTTATGTCATGCCTTATTGGAATGGATTTATTGATAATATCTGTTGGAAAAAAGTTTGGATGTTGCCACACACATACCTTCTTGTTAACAAAATTAAGGAAGTGTCCTTTAAAATTATTCATAAATATTATCCTGCCAACCACTATATGAAGAAGTTTAAGGAAAACAACTCAAATTGCTCCTTTTGTAATGACCACCCAGAAACAGTTGTGCATCTTTTTTGGCATTGTATGCATGTAAGAAAACTGTGGCAAGACATCAGTAGGTTTATAATTGAACACATTTATGTAGATTTTACACTATTGTGGAGAGATGTACTGTTTGGATTCTTTCCATACAATAGAAATAAGCGGAATCATTTTTATGTAATTCATTTCATTATTCTTTTGGCCAAATTTCATATACACAAATGTAAATTTACAAACAGAAAACCACATTTTCGTACCCTACAAAAAGAAATTGAACTGTATTTTAAGACGGTTAAATGCTCTACTAACAAAAAAGCTGTTAGAATTGGAAGTATATGCATGTCCCTTAAGGTCCTTGTGTAATTGTAATGTGATATTGTACCCCCTAGCTCGATTGTCTATTATTTGTAATCTATGTATGCTTGTGTTCCCTCATGCGCTTTATGTATTGATTTGATATTAATAAAAAAAAATGTTTTTAAATAGATGAACTACATGCGGGTGGTTATAACTAGAGGTAGCTTCAGAAGCCTGGGTCGGCGCACAAATATTCAAGTACGAGCACGAACTGGATGGAGCAGGCGACCAAAATCAAACAATGCAGATCATAAAAACGACACATTACTTACAGCGTGATTCTGCAACAGAAAGCAAAGGGAAAAAAATAAAGTTGACTACCATTTTCAATTAATGTTATGCAAATTAAATACATTTCTTGATTGTGGATTAATGCAAATTAGCTATCAATCTATCTATCTTAACCAAGGTGGGAAAAAACGGCACATTCGTTTCAGAGATTGTCTATAGATCTAAAACAAGTCAAGTACTGACGCAAAAAAGTGATCACATTATGGAAAAATATATTTATTTTATTTGCACATGCAGATCCTTCTACACATTATTAAATCTTAGAAGTGACAAATACAAAATGGAAGTTAACATGCTAAACAATTGATAACATAACATTGCAGCCGTCGCCAGCTTCTGAGCAGTACGTTTCTCTGTAAAAATGTGTCGATGTATTAATGCCCTCTTGCGGTGGCTTTGTGTATGGCATGTGCTGAGACAATTTCAGGTAGGCCTCCTTGCTTCAGCTTCAAGGCATGTGAGAAGTATGATGTGTCACTCATTTGAATCTCAGTTTTACATGTCGGATGTATTACCAGAGACCCACAAAACTCCCCCTGTGAGCCTCTGATTTAAAAGACTCGAGGGCTACATCTCCTCATAGGTCAGTTTGTGTTCACAGGTGTTTACAGGCCTTCCTGTAGAGATCCTCCTCTTCATCCACTAGTTCCTCAGGGCCGGTACTTGTGCCGGTGAGCACTGGTGTCCTTTGTCCACACGCTGGTCCTCACTGCACGACAACAGCTCTGTTCACAACAGAGAAACAAACTATCCCATCAATAACAGGCGTGTAGGAATTATTCAATTAATGACTTAAAAATACAAATCTACACACTGTTTGCCAGTATCACTTGTGTTTACAGCCTTCAGTAAACACAAATAGAATGGCAAGCACAGCGTGTGGCTTTCTTCATTTAAGTCAATGACAAAGAAATACAACTGAATGACCTGTTTTCTACAATCCACTGGGGGTGCTAGTGTTGTCTCTATGTCACTATCGCTCAGATAGTTTTGTAATGAGAAAAGGTGACAAATGGGGAAATTTAAGATGACTAAAGTTCATATTCAGTTTAGAGTGGTTAAAACACTGTTTAGCTAAAATATATTTTCCCTTTTCTGTAATACACATGATTTCCAGTGTTCCGTTTGTGACACTCAAGGTGCAGGTTGATGGTCACTAGACTTGATACTGAATGTTATGGATTATTCTCATATCTGTTGATAGTGGTTGACTCCAGACGGGATGTACAAGGACCGAGGACACACTGATTATTCACTGTTGCATTGTACTGATGACATCCTGTGAACACTGCGATTCTGTATCAGCTGACAGTCGCTGCCTTTTTGTTTTGCCTTTCTACAAGTCTTTCTGGTGTTGTTGTTTACTGAACATGTGGTGCTGTCTGATTAGGATAGAAAGGTCCCGTCTCCAAAAGGTCAGTTAGACATTTTCTCTGCTTCTGGGCTGGGTGGTGTCGCTCTGTTGCAACTCCATTTTTTTTTTTTTAATTGACTTTACTAACAATTGGTCTTCTTTTTGTTAATCTGGGAATTCCTATTATACTGACTTATTTGTTGAAGTGGCATTGTGTCTGAGTGGGAATCAGAAAACAGTGTTACTGACCTTTTTGTTGATGCGCTTCTGCACCTCCCTGTTCTCCTCTCTGGACTCGTTGGCCTCCTAAGGAGCACGCAAACCTGGAAACACACAGCACAATATCATGTCTACTTAGATAACCTAAATACATAGTTAACATTAAATACACATCCATCATTAAGAAATGTATGCAACATTATGAAACTGAACAGTCAGTTTTCTTCCGTTTGGTTCCTAATGAACAAAACCCTGGAACACACTGAGGTAGGGGTAAACAAACCATAGTAGGGGAAACTGGTTCAGTGGCAGTAAGTTCAGGACAAGGTGAGGGAAAGCTAGACTGGCATTCAAACTGATTGAAACAATATTGGTGAGAGCAGCGTGTACAGTCTGGTTTTACCATGCCAAGGGAAAGCAGCTGGTTAGAACCAGTGATGGTTGGTATCGGATAGCTCGTCCTACCTGCAGCTCAAGGTAGAGTTTGATGTCTCCCCGGTGAGGGTTGTGTGGGGTTCTTCTTCAGGACAAACCTCAGCACTGGCTCCCTCTGGTCCAGGTCACAGTCCTTCAGTAGGTAGAGCTGCTTAGCCTTCGTACGGAGGGAACAGGGAACATTAACAGAGGGAAGACAAGACAGAATACCTGTTCAGGTGCATTTTTTGCATCCTCTTACCATTGAAGCACAATGCAAACCAAAGCACGATGTAATACTGCAGTGCACTCCGTTTATAGTGAATATGTGGTTCTAGCAATCAACTTGTCCTGCACATATGTGAACACTATTATGAAAAGCACACTGTACAACAACAAATATATATATATAGTTATTTGTGTTGGTTGTCACTGACACGAGAAGTACGACTTTACCTGCAGTTGTCACAGACTGCCAGATCGAAGCCGTTCGCTGAGGTAGGAAACAATCAACCGGCGTGTCACAGTCATCACACAGCAGATAGTCAGTCTCCATCACCGGGGGCTAGGGGGAGGACGGAGTCAGAGAGAGCAGCAGAGCGCAACACTAAACCTGAACACCAGTTAGCCTCTGCTCTCCTGAAAACTACTTACGGAACTGTCAGTAGACTGGCACCCAGGCTCAACACTGCCAATACACTACTAGTACATTTAAAATGATTACATTCTAGTCATTTTAGCACACACACACTTATCTCGAATCACAGGCAGTGCAGAGAGAGTGCTAGGAGGGAGAGGTCAGCCAAGGTGTCTTGTCAGTAAAAACTGATCTACAGTCATTCAGATAGTGGTTGGACGGTTGTCACTGTGCCATAAATAATGTATTATGAACTTCCATTATAATAGGGGACGTCTGGAATACCTGAAACTGACTCCACTCAGCAACTGGCATGTGGAATTACATGAATCCACAAAGGGCCGCACATGAACCAACAATGCATATTTCTCTGTTACACCGGACATGCAGAGGATCTGCAGATAAGATGTAACTATATTTACATCATGCAACAAATGTGAATACTTCCCCCTGTCATATTTGACTGACTATTAATGCACATACCTGGTTGATGCACAACTTTCTTTGTCCTTTGCTCCTCCTGTCGCTCTCCATCAATGAAGAACCCTTCTCCAGAGTCGACTGTCTTGGTGACTTTAGCCGAGGTTCCACCCCCTTCTCCTGCCGATTGTCTGCTGGCCAGTAGGGCTTGCCTCAGCATCAGAGCCCGCTGTTTGTTTCGTTAGATATTGGCTCTCATCGCAGGACACAAATCGCAGTTCTTGGCTTTGGACTCCGAATGAGAAGAAGCATTATCCTTCACCCGCGTTGGAGGCTCCAACAGATCAATCGCAAAAAAAAGCATGCGCTAACTAATTTAGCTGTAGGCTAAACTCTCCAGCGTCTTGGAAATTGCAATTAAGTAAAGTTGTTTACCAGCAAGACAGCGGGCAGAGGTGTACAATTGTTTGTGTTTTTACTTTTAACCCGCGGGCACAGCGGTATGCTTGAGTTGCTGGCGGCTGCCATTTGTCGGTTGCACAACCAACTTCCGGGTTTTTATCGTGTCAAAATAAAAGCCCTGTTATGAAACTGCTGCTGCTTCTCTATGTGACCGTGAGGTGTCGCCGGAAAGCGGACATATACCACCCAACACTAGTAGTTCTTCACAGCTTTATCCTGTTCTTTATTGACTATGTCCTCACTGCTGGGCCATATCCTGAAAGACCCAGTGGCAATGTGCCATATTTGATGTAATGGGCTTGCTGTAGCAATATCTCCACTTGGTAAAGCGCTAAACATATGGCTCTGACTCTATCTGCAGTGTGACCTGGCTGTTGTCTTTGTTCATTAAAAAATGTTTATTCACTGTTTGTAACTCGATACTCATGAATGCGAGACAAATGATTGAAAAGATCAAGTTAAGTTAACGGAATGTGTCGTCGAGTAGTCATGACGTTGTGTGTGATGTGACGTTTTTTTAATAATGATTGTAGGTATAATAAATACAAAGAAAACAAAGTTAAATTGTATTCTATTCTACCGTGACCAACCATGTTCTCTTTCCTTCCAGAGACTCTTATCAGGTAGTCCACACATAGATAGGCTAATCTGGTAATGGTTCCAACCTGGCAACATAAAGTGTGTGTGTGTGTGTGTGGGGGGGGGGTCAAAACATTAAGAGTACAGATTATTGTATGGGACAATATACAAACGTTTTCGATAAATACCTTTTTTTAAATGACGTTTTACTGAGTAAATGCATTTCATTTGGATAACAGATGAAAACGTAATGAATTGACGGTTAAAACATTAAGAGTACAGATTATTGTATGGGACAATATACAAACGTTTTCGATAAATACCTTTTTTTAAATGACGTTTTACTGAGTAAATGCATTTCATTTGGATAACAGATGAAAACGTAATGAATTGACGGTTATTTGTTGATGTAAAATCTAAATTTGACCGATTTTAGGTTGTGTCATGAGATTTGGTGGCGAAAAGAAATTGCGTCCCTGCTGAAAAAGTTTGAATATTCACTGCAGTAAGGGTGTCCATACACTATGCTTAGCGTCTATTTAAAGCAGTGCAGGACAGGAGCTTTAGTCATTACCGATCTTAATCTCATTTTAACAGAGTGGCATTAATCTATTGCTCTTTTTAGGGTACCACGGAGAGTGCTGCCAATAAACTGAAATAGAGACTATATTCCCCCGTGTATTAGAATAACAACACAGTCTTAATATGGGATCCCGAATAGAAGACAGTTAAATTCCGTGTTAAATGGAGACTTACTGTAGGCTATATCGGTATTCCATATGCTTGTGGTCCCAATGTCAATAACATCAATGCTTCACGCAGTAACTGTTGAACCCTTGGGATTGACAAATTACATGCCTCTAGAAACAAAATGATTTAAAAAATAAGAAGAAGAATTTCACATTTAAAGGAAAATAAGAATCATGTTTTTTTTTATAGCACCTCAGTTTGAGCATTATACGAGTTCTACCTTACATGACAATTTAGCCGTTATGTAATATATTTAGCCTGCCTCGGTTCTTCTTAAAATAGCCCGTGACGGCCGGTTACATGGGTTACTTTGAAGCTGACCTTGGTTAGGCCTAACCTGTAAAGTAGTTTAGCTGCCTTCCCACACTACCTCATGTCATCTAGGGCCAAAGGGCAAGGACACTTATGCTGTATACTAGTACCACAGGTGGATGGTGGCACATTAATTGGGGAGGACGGGCTCATAATAACGCCTGGAATGGAATAAATGGTATCGAACACATCAAACACATGGTTTCCATGTGTTTGATACCATTCTATTCACTCCATTCAAGATGTTATTATGAGCCGCCCTCCCCTCACCAGCCTCCTGTAACTGCCCATCTCTACTACACTTCTATCCTTTACTTCTGCCATACAGTACCTACTTACACTTATAAAGGTCAGGAGCATATGATTTTATCTCGGCATGGCAATAGCATTTGATGATGCTCAGTACTTTGGCGCAGGTTTGAAAACCATGTCATGTATTCATTCTGTAAAGATTTGTGTCAAAAGGCTCACAGTTCCTGTACTGAAATCCATATGCATGCAATTGTACAGACAACAGGTTCACAGCCAAAGAACAGGCACCCAGCAGAGCAAACATGCATGTCTCTTCTTCTTTACCACATTCTACCTTTCTAACGGGCGATGGCTGACTGCTGCCCCACGGCCTACCCATGTAAGGGGTAGGCCCGGGGAGGGGGGAGAAGAGAGCCAGTACAGGTCAGATAAGTCGAGCTCACCTTCAGCAGAGAGGCTGCAGAGCATTACAGCCCTAATGGCTCACGTGTTCCGCCTGACCTCACCACCACCAGCTTTAGTCTCCAGAAGAAGAAGAAGAAGAAAAAGCTGTTGGGAGGATTCTAATACACCCCCCCCTCACCCCCTCCTGCCCTCTGTCCATCCCTGCGTGTGCTTACTTACAGCTCCATATGACGATGAGCCTCCGTAATGGACAGGTCTTTGACAGACGCCCAATTCTACACATGGACTGGTACTGTAGGCCTATAGCGAACACAACGTGGCTTTTGAGCCTTGGTGACATTGTACTATAAACAGGCTACCTGGGGAGGCAGGTAGCCTAGTGGTTAGAGTGTTGGGCCCGTAACCAAAAGGTTGCTAGATTGAATCCCTGAGCTGACAAGGTAAAAATCTGTCATTCTGCCCCCGAACAAGGCAGTTTGCCTAAACCATCATTGTAAATAAGAATTTGTTCTTAACTGACTTGCCTAGTTAAATAAACTAGATATTATTTTCTTTTCGTTTATAAAACTAATGTTACCACAGTAAACAGCTATAAACAGCTTTGTCTTTGAAAATGGGCAACAAGTGTAGTACATTTACATTTTGGTCATTTTGCAGACACTCTTATCCAAAGCGACTTAACCCAGCTCAAGGAAGAGTCTCAGTGGTTCCAAACTTCTTCTTCTTCTTCTTCTTCTTCTTCTTCTTCTTCTTCTTCTTCTTCTTCTTCTTCTTCTTCTTCTTCTTCTTCTTCTTCTTCTTCTTCTTCTTCCATTTAAGAATGATGGAGGCCACGGTGTTCTCTGGGACCTTCAATACTTCAGACATTGTTTTCGGTACCCTTCCCCAGATCTGTGCCTCAACACAATCCTGTTTCGGAGCTCAATTTCAAGTCTCATAGCAAAGGGTCTGAATACTTATGTAGATATGGTATTTCTGGATTTTACTTTTAATGCATTTGCAAAAAAAATGAAAACTCGCTTTTGCTTTGTCATTATGGTGTATTGTGTGATGAGGTGAAAAAAGTATGTGGACACCCATTCAAATGTGTGGATTCGGCTATTTCAGCCACACTAGCTGCTGACAGGTGTATAAAATTGAGCACACAGCCATGCAATCTCCATAGACAAGTCAGTTCATAAAATGTATGCCCTGCTAGACCTTCCCTGGTCAACTGTAAAAGTTGTTATCGTGAAGTGGAATTGTCTAGGAGCAACAACGGCTCAGCTGCGAAATGGTAGGCCACACAAGCTCACAGAACGAGAGTGCCGAGCCCTGAAGCGAGTAAAAAATATCTGCCCTCAGTTGCAACGTTCACAACTAAGTTCCAAAATTCTTTATTTAACGGTTATTTTACCAGGTAAGTTGACTGAGAACACATTCTCATTTACAGTAACAACCTGGGGGATATTCACAGGGGGATGAAGGAACCAATTGTAAGCTGGGGATGATTAGGTGACGGTATGAGGGCCAGATTGAGAATTTAGCCAGGACACAGGGGTTAACACCCCTACTCTTACTATAAGTGACATGGGATCTTTAGTGACCACAGAGAGTCAGGACACATGTTTAACATCCCATCTGAAAGACAGCAACCTACACAGGGCAATGTCCCCAATCACTGTCTTAGGGCATTTGGATATTATTTTAGACCAGAGGAAATAGTGCCCCATACTGGCCGTCTAACATCACTTCCAGGAGCATCTGGTCTCCCATCTAGGGAGTGACCAGGAACAACCCTGCAAAGCAAGTCAGCAGTGGGATGGAAGGTGGTATGCTGCTGGCTCTGGAAACAACGTCAGCACAAGAACTGTTCGTCGGGAGCTTCATGAAATGGGTTTCCATGGCCGAGCAGCCGCACACAAGCCTAAGATCACCATACGCAATACCAAGCGTCGGCTGGAGTTGTGTAAACTTGTTGCCATTGGACTCTAGAGCAGTGGAAACGCGTTCTCTGGAGTGATGAATCACGCTTCACCATCTGGCAGTCCGATGGACAAATCTGCGTTTGGCGGATTCCAGTAGAACGCAACCTGCCCTAATGCATAGTGGCAACTGTAAAGTTTGGTGGGGGAGGAATAATGGTCTGGGGCTGTTTTTCATGGTTCGGGCTAGGCCCCTTAGTTCCAGTGAAGGGAAATCTTAATGCTACAGCATACAATGACATGCTAGACAATTCTGTGCTTACAACTTTGTGGCAACTGTTTGGGGAAGGCCCTTTCCTGGTTCAGCATGCACAAAGCGAGATCCATTCAGAAATGGTTTGATGAGATTGGTGTGGAAGAACTTGACTGGCCTGTACAGAGCCCCGACCTCAACCTCATTGAACACCTTCGGGATGAATTGTATCGCAGACTGTGAGCCAGGCCTAATCGCCCAACATCTGTGCCGACCTCACTAATGCTCTTGTCGCTGAATGGAAGCAAGTCCCTGTCACAATGTTCCAACATGTCGTGGAAAGCCTTCCCAGAAGAGTGGAGGCTGTTATAGTAGCAAAGGGGGGACCAACTCCACATTAATTCCAATGACTTTGGAATGAGATGTTTGACGAGCAGGTGTGCACATACAGTGGGGCAAAAAAGTATTTAGTCAGCCACCAATTGTGCAAGTTCTCCCACTTTAAAGATGAGAGAGGCCTGTAATTTTCATCAAACTTCAACTATGACAGACAAAATGAGAAAAAAAATCCAGAAAATCACATTGTAGGATTTTTAATGAATTTATTTGCAAATTATGGTGGAAAATAAGTATTTGGTCACCTACAAACAAGCAAGATTTCTGGCTCTCACAGACCTGTAAATTCTTCTTTAAGAGGCTCCTCTGTCCTCCACTCATTACCTGTATTAATGGCACCTGTTTGAACTTGTTATCAATATAAAGACACCTGTCCACAACCTCAAACAGTCACACTCCAAACTCCACTACGGCCAAGACCAAAGAGCTGTCAAAGGACACCAGAAACAAAATTGTAGACCTGCCACCAGGCTGGGAAGACTAAATCTGCAATAGGTAAGCAGCTTGGTTTGAAGAAATCAACTGTGGGAGCAATTATTAGGAAATGGAAGACATACAAGACCACTGATAATCTCCCTCGATCTGGGGCTCCACGCAAGATCTCACCCGTGGGGTCAAAATGATCACAAGAACAGTGAGCAAAAATCCCAGAACCACACAGGGTGACCTAGTGAATGACCTGCAGAGAGCTGGGACCAAAGTAACAAAGCCTACCATCAGTAACACACTACGCCGCCAGGGACTCAAATCCTGCAGTGCCAGACGTGTCCTCCTGCTTAACCCAGTACATGTCCAGGCCCATCTGAAGTTTGCTAGAGAGCATTTGGATGATCCAGAAGAAGATTGTGAGAATATCATATGGTCAGATGAAACCAAAATATAACTTTTTGGTAAAAACTCAACTCGTCGTGTTTGGAGGACAAAGAATGCTGAGTTGCATCCAAAGAACACCATACCTACTGTGAAGCATAGGGGTGGAAACATCATGCTTTGGCGCTGTTTTTCTGCAAAGGGACCAGGATGACTGATCCGTGTAAAGGAAAGAATGAATGGGGCCATGTATCGTGAGATTTTGAGTGAAAACCTCCTTCCATCAGCAAGGGCATTGAACATGAAAGGTGGCTGGGTCTTTCAGCATGACAATGATCCCAAACACACCGCCCGGGCAACAAAGTAGTGGCTTCGTAAGAAACATTTCAAGGTCCTGGAGTGGCCTAGCCAGTCTCCAGATCTCAACACCATAGAAAATCTTTGGAGGGAGTTGAAAGTCCGTGTTTCCCAGCAACAGCACCAAAACATCACTGCTCTAGAGGAGATCTGCATGGAGGAATGGGCCAAAATACCAGCAACAGTGTGTGAAACCCTTGTGAAGACTTACAGAAAACATTTGACCTCTGTCATTGCCAACAAGGGGTATATACAAAGTATTGAGATAAACTTTTGTTATTGACCAAATACTTATTTTCCACCATAATTTGCAAATAAATTCATTAAAAATCCTACAATGTGATTTTCTGGATTTTTTTTCTCATTTTGTCTGTCATAGTTGAAGTGTACCTATGATGAAAATTACAGGCCTCTCTCATCTTTACAGTGGGAGAACTTGTACAATTGGTGGCCTACTAAATACTTTTTGTGCCCCACTGTACATGTCATTTAATATGTGTATCAACCTACTGGTAGAGCTCTTTTGGTTAGTACACTACACAAACTGTCTTATGTAACCTTTCCACACATAACATGTCACACTAATTTGAGAGTCATAGATTCACGTTGACTATGTTGCGTCTAGACTCTGAGGCCAGGCTACAATACGACGGCCTGGTAGGATAAGGCCTATCAATAGGGTTGGATTCTGGTCTTTCAAGCAACATGATCTCACGTTTTCCACTCAAGTCAAATAAAGACAGAAGAAGAACTTAGGTAAGGTTGATTCCTGTCACGTGGCTGGTAGGCATGTACACAAGGTAGAGGGGGAGGAGTCACCTCACCATAGGATTGACTGTTAGTTTCTGTAATCTCCACCCCTTCGGTGCTAAGGAAATTTTAGAGCAGATTTACATGAGCTATTCAGTCTACAGTTGGAGCCTAAAGGAACTCAGGATTGGCTTTACTGGCAAATTCTTCGCCACCTACCTTATTTTCTTCTGTACAGCGTCCAACATGAGACTGCAAGTGTGGTAAATTAGTACTTCTATTTAAATTGTTACACACTGTTTTGTGTTTTGTGTTTGATATTGCATTGGTTTGGATGGTGGTTTGGCAAAGTGGACAAGGTGATTAGTTGATTGGCTCTGGCCTGTGTTCTTGCAACTATGCAAGAGAACAGGGCTCATTGTAAGTCGCTCTGGATAAGAGCGTCTGCTAAATGACTTAAATGTAAATGTAAAAAATTGTTGATCTAATGATATATGTTCTATTTACAATGTTTTACATTTCTTTTGAGTCTTAGAGTTGGAGGAAATTGCCAGTAAAGAAATGTGAACTGTAAGCTTGGAGGTTTTAAATTAGCCTAATTGGTTTATCAATTCTAAGCATCTATCACCTATCACCTCACCTGACACACGGCTTCTGCTTATAGATGTCTGCTCTGTCATAACCACACGAATAGACGCACGTTTTAAAGATATTGGACAGGTTTTCGAGATACCTTTCCAATCATAATATAGCCAGGGCTAAGCTTGGTTGATGCAGGTACATGGAGAAATCAAATTGTAATCAAGTCAACTGAATGTATAGTATTCGTGCAAAGTATTCATCTTTCAAAATCAATATCGATTATGTTTAATTAAGCAATGATGTGGATTTATGTGAGATTGCCATTCAGCGATAGAGCTGCTGAGATTTGATTTTCAACAGGACAGGACAGGACTTTAAAAGTCAGTGGTTTTACAAGTACTAGAGATAGCGGGGTAGGATTCATCTGTAAGTTAACACAGCTGTATTTCATTTATGGTTATGCCAATGTACAAACACACCAACTAGAGGATATACGTTAGATTGAACAGAAAATAGTGATCTATCGCAGTTTTTTTCAATCCCTGGTCTGTGAGCGGCTTGAGAAAAGTTTTATTTAAGCAGCCATCAAAGAAAGAAGACCTATAGCTTATTGGTCCCTGGTAGGCGTACAGTAAATGTTGATACACAGGGCTTGTACACTGAGTGTACAAAACATTAAGAGCACCTTCCCAATATTGCATTGCACCCCCATACCCCTTTGGCCCTCAGAACAGACTAAATGAGTCGGGGCATGGACTCTACAAGGTGTCGAAAGCATCCCACAGGGATGCTGGCCAATGTTGACTCCAATGCTTCCCACAAGTTGTGTCAAGTTGGCTGGATGTCCTTTGGGTGGTGGACCATTCTTGATACACAGGAAACTGTTGAGCGTTGCAGTTGTTGGCACCGACTACCATACCTCTCAATTGTCTTAAGGCTTAAAAATCCTTCTTCAACCTGTCTCCACGCCTTCATCTACACTGATTGAAGTGGATTTAACAAGTTACATCAACAAGGGATCACAGATTTCACCTGGTCAGTCATGGAAACAGCAGCTGTTCAAAATGTTTTGTACACTCAGTGTATATAAATCTCGGCCTATAACTTAGTGAACTAAGGTTCACATTGGGCCTATTGATATTTCTACAGATGTGATGTGATGATTGACCTTGTAATAATCCTCTCGCTTCCCCGTTTGTGTTTTCCAGACACTAATATGAGGAAGCCTTTACATGCCCCAGACCCTGGAGAACATCAGGAGCCAGTCAGTTGTTGTGTTTAGAGGACTATGCTCTCCTCGACACCGTAAGGCAAGCGCTCGTGCTAAACCAGCCAGAGCAGCCTCACAGCCAGCCTGAGCCTCAGCCTCCACCTATGCAACAGCGATGGAATTGATGCTCCCAGGTGCTGACATGGGGCCCCAGAAGGACTCCTTCCCCCTGAGCAGAAGGCATCACTACCTCCACGTCCGGAGAAAATTGAGGCCCATAAGGATTCTAGCTTTCGTCCTCAGCATTGTGACTCTCAGCACAGTCTTCTCATTGGGTGCCTTCCAGTGGACTACTTCTTCTACTGGGCTCGCTGGAAATGGAAGTGATCTACTTTCCTCCTCCCCCGCTGCTATGTCCGGTGGAGACCTACTTCAGTCGGCCCCCCGCAGAACACTGCTCACCACCAAGCACCAGGGAGGCCACAACATCTCTATGACGGAGGACATGCCCGTGGCCATGAAGTCTTCCATGGATGAAATGAACCAGGGGGACTACCCCACGGATCTCTTCAGCCTGGAGGAGAGAAGGCAGGGGGCTGTGGGTCTGCACATGTTTGGGATGTTGTACATGTTCATCGCCTTAGCCATTGTGTGCGACGAATTCTTTGTCCCGGCCCTAACTGTGATCACAGAGAAACTTCAAATCTCGGACGACGTTGCCGGGGCGACGTTCATGGCGGCCGGGGGTTCTGCCCCGGAGCTTTTCACTTCCGTCATCGGGGTGTTCATCTCCCACAGCAACGTGGGCATAGGAACCATTGTGGGTTCGGCCGTGTTCAACATCCTGTTTGTCATCGGGATGTGCGCGTTGTTCTCCAAGGAGGTTCTCCAGCTGACCTGGTGGCCCCTCTTTAGAGACGTCTCCTTCTACATCATTGGTCTGTTGATGCTCATCCTGTTTTTTTTGGATAACCAGATCTTTCTGTGGGAAAGTATCGCCTTGCTGATGTGCTACATTTGTTATGTGACATTTATGAAGTTCAACGCAAATGTCGAGACCTTCATAAAGAGTAAATTGGGCCAGAATCAAGTGGATGAGGTGGAGGCCGCTCCTAAGGTGAGTTTTGCCGCCACCTTTTCCTCCCCAGATGTATTCTTAACTCACGTTCCTTTTGCTTTTGGCAGGAGGCTGCACGCATGCAGCGTAAGGAAAGGGTATTTAAAAGTCGTCCTGAGGGCCAGGTAAACGGACAGACGCCTAACCTCTGCCTGCCCAGGGATTAACATTGGGTTTAGCTGCATGTCACCTGTGCATGGCCTCACAGAGATGGCCCTCCCTATTCGTGCTGACTAAGTCAAACCACCAAGCAGGTCGCTCCATGGAGTCTTCCATCCACTCCCATATTAAATAACAGGCCTCTGAGCCCTTTGCAAAGCTGGCTCACCATACATACAGCCCTCGCAGTAGTCAGTCAACCAACTTTACGCAAATCTAGTTTTCCCTTAAACGTTTTAAACATACACAAGACACATTTACACAGCCAATGTTTAGGAAATGTATATGCCATTTAAGTAATAAATATGTCAACTTTTTTATCTTCTTGATGATGGATACTGTAATTACACACCATTTATTAACTTTGTCATTAACTTCGACCTATAGGAAATCAGTTACACATTAACTGGTTTACTGAATTCAGTGGTCTGTGGTTATCTGAGGGAGTCTTAAACATTGGAACTAACCAGCTGTCGACTTATACCAGGAATTGTCAATATCTGTAATGGGCTGCAAATGGGGGAGGGTGGTTGCTCTGACGAGGTCTCAATGTTTGGAGATTCCAATTCCTATTATCAACATGGCCCCAGAGGGTAGCTTTGTGTGGCCACATTTCTTCAAAGGATTGACACGTTTGAGTGGATAGGCCCGACAATGTGCACTGCACAGTGTGTCCCCTTGAACCGACTTCTCAACAGCTGTATTCAATCAACATCTCTTTATGACCAGAGTTGAGATAAGGACAGTAGGCTAAAGTAGCTTGAGCACTCACCGTTTTCTTAAAACTCCCACGTGTACTTTATTATCAAGATCGGCTAGCTAGTATTTTTCCAGAAATGCTGGTCCTAATGTAAGAAAACAACAGATTTGAGTACTTGAGACTTTAAAAGGAGGCTATACATACATTTCCATGGGATAAAACGTAGCGTCCGACCCCAAAAGACACAGCAAATAAATTGATTTGTGTAGATATAGATCGAATACATTTTTTTGTTTTTAAACTGCATCATTATCATTCAGAACTCTACTGTTGTGACATATCTCCTACATGTGTCCGACCTGCTGTGTTCTTGTCTTTGTCTTCAGTTGGAGTCTGATTCATTGCTCTCAGATGTTATATACTCAGAGTCACACTCTTACGGAGCCCAGGTGAACCCTAGCTGGATGTTGGCTGTGATTGTTAGGGCTTACCTGTAGCTTTTTTTTTTACCTGTATTGCATCCCAATTCAGGTCTTCAGGGGTTTATACTTTAATACTACTGTTCAATTTGGACTAGATTATAGGCCTGTATTTGGCATTTAGAAGACAATAATATCCATATGTACTAATTATTATCATCCTCACACCACATTGAGACACTAGATATTGTAAAGAAATATCTAGCAATGAGGTTTGATATAATGATTCCAGCAAGCAGTACTTTAAAAAATACCTAGTTAAATTCATTAATGGTAACTAAGTTACGAGCCATGTTTTTTCTCCTAAAAATACGGACCAATGTTGTAGTGACAGCAACATTTAGTGGGTGGCAGCAAACCTTGCTCTTACATCTTTACATAACATGCAAGTATCTGGTCAGTGGTTATTTGATGTGTGATATGTTCAGTTTACACCTCGGATCTTAACGTTGAAATGCAGGTGCCATTATTCAACCCGACTTGAAGAGGTGGTTACTATTTCTATCATCAAGGGGATATAAAAACTCCTGTTTGTATTCCGTCCTTCGGGTAAACTGCCCTGTTCACAGGAAGTCTCTCATCCTTGTACTGGTCTGACTCCTCAGGGATTTCTTTTAACCAGCCAGCACATGATGTACGACTTGCTTGCCCTCATATGTCTGTAGTTCTTAAGTAATCCCTCTGCAAATCCTCCAATCCATTTACCACAGCTAATTTTAACCAGGTGCTACTGCTGGTGTGGAGATCAAAACTCACTCAACACTAGGAAAAGTTTTTTTTTTTTAAAGTTAACCAATTGTGTTTATTGTTTTGTCATTCAGTGTAAAGTCTGTGCTTTTAACCCAAGCCATATATATGTAGAGAGATATGTATAAATATGTAAGACGGTGGAAGTCAGGAAGAACTCACCCTACTTGATTATTCTAAGACTCCAATCCTTCTTAAACCCTTAACTGATTACCATTTGTGACGACAGCAAATATAAAAGCAACAGACTCCTGGGCCCCGTTTCCCAAAAGCATCTCAAGACTAAGTTCATTGCTAGAACCCTCGTCGGAGCTTCGTTAAAGCTCCGAGCTGTTTTCCAAAACCATCGTTAGTAAAGTTCCACTTGAAAACGTTTGTTATTTACCAACTGCCTCCAGACCACTCGTACAACAGCCAAGTGTGTCGTTGGATGCTTATTTGCCCTTCTGTGTTACTTTATAGTTACTTTATACACAGAAGATCTCCACTAAACATAGGCGCCAACATCTTGATGCTATCTGAATCTTCTGTGACCAGCCGGTAACTTCACAGATCACAGATAACTTCTGTGACCAGCGGATAACGAAGCTACACATTTGCCAATGTTTTTGCAATTGTTACAAACAAGCAAGAGATACAATTATTCTTAAATGAAAAACAAGATGACTGCATTAAAATATAAGTACAGTATAGACCGATATATTTAAACCATACTGAAATCAATTTCATGTTCAATCAGATTTTTTTTGTTGTTGCTAATTCTAGGCTACTGTATGTAATTGCCTCAATATATTTAATGTTGTGTCACATGTGCGCAATACCTCATTTGTGATAGTGTATTATTATAGGGTTAGCATTAAAATAATGTGCCCCAATATTTGCAGCCATAAGTGATTATATATATATATATATATATATATATATATATATATATATATATATATGAGCTGAACCGTCGTCAGTATTGTGGAATAATTCTACTGTTAAAGTAAGACTTGGAAGGCAAAAGCTGATCCGACAGCGGTGCTGCATTTCGTTCGATCCTATCAGTATCGATACATGAACCAACAACACCCAGTGTTTTGTGAAACGCATATGATATTCAGCTGCTATAGGCAAGATGCACCGTTAAAACACTCCTAAGCTTAATGTTGCATTCTATGAAAGCGGGTATTTACCACATATGACGGGAAATTCTATTAAATGTCCCCCCAACTCGTAATTAGTAGTGGGAAACATGTCTATCTATCATCGCTGAGTGCCAACTCATGCTACATGCTGACCTTTGACGTCCCCTACTGAGGAAATAACAGCATTTTTGGCAGTTAAATGTAACAACTAAATTATTTATTTTTTAAACAATCTATTAACATGGTTTTGGAACAAAATAATTTGTTTATAAGCATTATATCTGTAGTTATAGTTTATGGTTGACGCAGCTTGTTGGCCATTAGCCAATCAACGTTTCTTGACAAAGTTCAAAGCTCGTGAATGCATGATGCATCCAACTGCATTTATGACTTCACAACTTAAAATTACGTCCTTCCCACTTGGTTATGAACGCAGCATTAGTTCCATCGCTATCGGGAATCGGGCCCTGGGCATGATGTGACCAACCTGCTGCAGCTGACTGACTAAAGCTGACTAACTAAAAACACAGAAGCCGACAGTGACTCAAAGAATGAACAATGAACAGTAGAGGATCTTTTCCACATTACGTTTCTCTACATCCTCTATATATACACACTGAACAAAAATGTAAACGCAATATGTAAAGTTGGTCTCATGTTTCATGAGCTGAAATAAAATATCCCCAAAATGTTCCATATGCACAAAAAGCTTATTTCTCAAAAATGTTGTGCACATCCCTGTTAGTGAGCATTTCTCCATTGCCAAGCTAATCCATTCACCTGACAGGTAGGGCATATCAAGAAGATGATTAATAAACAGCATGATCATTACACAGGTGCACCTTGTGCTCGGGACAATAGCTTTTTCACACAATTTCTTGAGGGAGTGTGTAATTGGCATGCTGACTGCCGGAATGTTCGAACAGAGCTGTTGCCGGAAAACATAATGTTAATTTCTCTACCAAAAACTGCATCCAATGTTGTTCTAAAGAATTTGGCAGTACGTCCAACTGGCATCACAACCTGGAGACTACGTGTATGGTGCTGTGTGGGCGAGTGGTTTGCTGATGTCAATGTTGTGAACAAAGTGGAGTTATGGTATGGAATACAATTGCATTTTGTCAATGGCAATTGAATGCACAGAGATACCGTGATGAGATCCTGAGGCCCATTGTCGTGCCATTCATCCGCGGCCATCAACACGTTTCAGCATGATAATGCACGGCCCCATGTCGCAAGGATCTATAAGCTAAAAATAGCCTAGTTCTTCCATGGCCTGCATACTCACCAGACATGTCACCCATTGAGCATGTTTGGGATGTTCTGGATCGACGTCTATGACCGCGTGTTTCAAAGTTCATGCCAATATCCAGCAACTTCACACAGCCATTGAAGAGAAGTGGGACAACATTCTACAGACCACAATCAACAGGGGCGGCAGGTAACCTAGTGGTTAGAGAACTGGGCCAGTAACCAAAAGGTTAATAGATCGAATTCTTGAGCTGACAAGGTAAAAATCTGTCATTCTGCCCCTGAACAAGGCAGTTAACCCACTGTTCCTAGGCCATCATTGTAAATAAGAATTTGTTCTTAACTGACTTGCCTAGTTAAATAAAAACATCCTGATCAACTCCATGTGAAGGAGATGTGTTACGCTGCATGAGGTAAATGGTGGTCACACCCGATACTGACTGGTTTTCTGATCCACACCCCTACTTATTTTAAAAGGTATCGGTGACCAACAGATGCATATCTGTATTCCCAGTCATGTGAAATCCATAGATTAGGGCCTAATGAATTTATTTCAATTGACTGATTTCCTTATATGACCTGTAAAATTGTTGAAATTGTGGCATGTTCCATTTATATTTTTGTTCAGTATAATACACTAGCGTATAGTACTTAGAATGAAGTAACGTATTGGGAATGCGTTGGACATTGGAACTCGTGTGTAAGAGCTTTTGACGAGCATGATCTGACTGCACTAGGAAGTGTTTTGTCGGCAATTGTTTGCTGTTGCAAGAGACGAGAAGACTACATGCTTATTTTGCAGGGCAAAATTCTCACAGATTTTTTTAGATAGAAAGCAACCACCAGTGTTCACGTATTTCTATCAACATTTCTTCTTTCAATCATGCCTCTCAATGACATGTAAATGATTGTGGATCATGTTGTAAATGTCCATGCTTCCATAATCATTAGTACAGGGCTCTCCAACCCTGTTCCTGGAGAGCTACCGTCCTGTAGACTTTCACTTTAACCCTAATCAAGCGCACCTGATTCTAATAATTACCTGGTTGATAAGCTGATTCAGGTTAGTTACAACTGGGGTTGGAACGAAAATCTACAGCTTTCTAGGAGAAGGGTTGGAGAGCCCTGCTTTATTGTAACGTTTCCCTTAATTGCGAGAGTTCACTTCCTGCGCTAAACCCCAGGTCCACAACTGACCAATCAGCTACACTGGGTTTCATTGTCTCAGAAATAGGGTTATGCTCCAGTCTTTATCATTAATTGTAACTAAAAGTGTACTGGTATTGTTATTGAGTTAACTTCTTTTCCATGAAGAAAGGGTACCGGTCACACACTTAACATTGTATTCTATATCCAATATCTTCTATATCCAATGGACACCGGGGTCCTTAAGGGTTGTAACACCACCCAAGTAACAACCATTAATCAACCCAATACATAATATAAGTGTAATAAAAGTGTGAGGTTCGAATCAAACGTCACATTGTGACATGTGAAGGTTGTTATGAGAGTTAACATGAAGGGGTTGAAATTACTGTTCTAAATACGGTTATCTCTGTGGATTAGTCCTCTCTAAATCTGGGAGCTTGGCGGGTCAGGTGGACACAATTGACTTCTGCCTTGCAAGGATACTTTCAGAAACTCCCAGCTTCGCAGAAAGCCTTGGCTGGCTGGCTGGCTGGCTACGGTATACTGTGAATAATTGTTATTTCGAAAAGCGTCACGTGTTCCTGAAAAGATCTTAAAGATCATTTTGTTTGGTAGTTTGAATTAATTACACGTTAATTAATCGCATTACATAACAAGGCAGTTAACCCACTGTTCCCCGGGTGCCGAAGACATGGATGTCGATTAAGGCAGCCGCCCGCACCTCTCTGATTCAGAGATGTGGAAGACACATTTCAGTCGAATGCGTCCAGTTGTACAACTGACGAGGTATCCCCCTTTCCTTCCCTAACATGCACTTTCCAATGGTGCAGTTACCTCCTGCAGTGCAAGTTTGATTGAATTCCAGGCGTAGCTATTTCCTGTTGAGGCACTGAAAGAAGTAAAAAAAAAAGATGCCTGTGACATATATGTTGATTTTCTATTCCAGATATTTGTTTTCGTACAGTGTGTGCATGTATGCATGTCCAGTTTGTGTGTTTGCTTGTATGTTTATGTACGGAGAGTATGAAAACCCTGCAAATTCACTCTCCAAGCCATTCCCCAGCATTTTGGTAAATATTGTTTTAGCTATGAGGACATGTGGAGTGTTTGATTGCAGCTTCTACAGCAAAAACACTTTGTGGAAAATAGTACTTAAAGTAAAAAAATATATATATTTCCATCGTTATTGTAGAGGTATAAAGGGAGTTAGGGAGCCCAAACTACTTGATATAAAAACAATGGCAGTGAATGTAAAGATCCCTATTAATCAATTAACTTTAATTAACTTCAATTACCCTGTTTGTGGATCAAATGGATCACCCATTAGTGCATTGTTTACTCAATCCCAGATTCTGTAGCTAGAGACATCTATGCCTCTATCATTTTGGCAAGAGTTAATAACTATCAATTTGATGATGTTCTATTATAATGATATGAATCACAGTTCATCCTGTGCTCCTGTGTTCTTTTTGGTATTTGTTTTTATATGTAGAGTCATACATAATTCACCTCAAAATGAATGTTTAGATAGGCCTACAGAATTTGTCAAATCATTATTTGACCTTTAATAAATCCCTTTCCTGCAATCAAATTACCAAATCGCCCTCCAGTGGCCTCGTTGGAATGTTAAAATGTTTCATAATTTCATAATTAATCAACATAAAAAAATTAAACACAAATCCACTGTTTGTATGTCAAATGGTTTTGTTATATTTAAGTCTTCTATGATGCATATAAAGTGTAATGTTGGGATGCAAACCCAAAACGGAATACATTTCAACTCTATATCTGACATGGTACAGGTGTCTTCTTTTTTAAGTCCATAACCATATGTGTGAGTTGTATACATTTGTTTCAAAGTTGATTTGTTTAAGACTACCAAGAAACACTCTGTGACCCTAATTTAGCCCACTGCAGTAAAGGGTTCATGCTATAAGCTATAGCCAGTATAAGGCCAATTACTTTTCAGTTGTATAAAGATGGATTTGTAAAGTATTATTGCTACATTTGTATTGTGTCGACCCCATTAGTTTCTACCCCATTTGTGGCTATGCCAAAAGCCTTGAGTATTATCCAAACCCACTCCCTTCCTGACATAGGTGGGAGTTCTGTTAAGATTCTATTTCTACACGGTCCGTGTTTATGTCCTGTCGACGTCAAATCCCAAAATCAAACGCATTCATCACGTACACAGTTTACAGCAGGTATAAAAGGTGCAGTGAAATGCTTGTGTGCTAGGGACGATAATGGCGCCCATTTCAGACCACATTACACACAGCAGACCAACTGTTAAGCAAACTGGTCAGTGTGGTGAGAACGAGACAGGTTGGAAATGTGACCGTGTGGCGGATGTTTTGGCGGTGGTTTCAGAGGGGATAAAAGGCACCATGTCTGTACATTTGACATTTTAGTAATTTAGCAGGCGCCCTTATCCAGAGCGACTTACAAGGGCAACGAGTTTAATTGCCTTGCTCAAGGGCACCCCGGCAGATTTTTCACCTCGCCGGCTCGGTGATCCGATCCAGGGGCCTTTCGGTTACTGGCCCAATGTTCTTAAACTGCTAGACTAAATGCCTCCCACAGAAAGCCAGGCCACATTGCAAACCTCCAGCAGTTCTCCATCTTGCCAATCCATCCATTCCTAACCCTAAGCTCCGGCAGCAGATGCTCTGCAGGTTATTAGGCTCAATGCCTAATAAATAACCTGTATGACCCGTTAGGGCCATGTGAGCATTAGGCAACAGCCAACCGCCGGGAATCAAACACAGCACAGGGCCTTAGCCTGCCTTACTGGAAAGGCCTAAGTTTGGTTGCTCACATGGCTAACGCTCATCCGCTAACACTTTGAGAGACAGCTACTAGTGGCTCTGGATGGATCCTCCTAACCCCAATGAAATCCTTAACTCGACGACATGACTCGGTCTACATTGATACAAACTGGTTGTGTAATTGTTGTCCCATTTTCCGGTAGACAAATAGCAGGGCTGTTCAGGGTTTTCAACTCTGATAATTGAAGAAATAGTTGAAATTCTGTAATTTTTTTTATTGGTAATCATAGTCTAGAATTTTTTTAGTGAATCATACAATAGTTAACTACAGTATGGCTAACACTTGGCCTATGTCTGCTTAGTCAAATTGCTCCTGTAACTCAAGACTTTTAGCTCCTATAATTCAAGATGTTCCTTCTTCCATTTTTAAAGGAAATAAATATTAGGATTGTCATGTATTCCCATTCGCTTCTTTTGCGGTGTGAAGATACACAGTTAGCTATAGTATAACCCTGTGTCTGACCACAGCAAACTGCTGAGGTGTTGCATAGTTTTGTCGTCTTTGAGCAGGGATTCATTGAAGTTATTCACTCATTTCATATCATTGATTTACAGTGGCTTCATAAAGTATTCAAACCTCTTGACTTTTCCCCACACTTTGTTGTGTTACAGCCTGAATTTAAAATGGATTACATTTAAAAAAAAAATACATGTAATTATGTCACTGGCCTACATGCAACACCACATGATGGCAATGTTTTTCATTTTTTTTCTCTCCAAATGAATTAAAAAGGGAGACCTACTGCTTGCTATGGTATCATACTGTACCTTACATTCCAAACAAAAAAAGCAGTATGCTTTCTCAATTTAATTTCTCTCTCAAACGGTTGTGTAAAATGGGATTCTGTCTCCACAACTGTAATGTATATGTCCTCTGAAGAACTGTTGGCTTTAGATTAGAGGAGCTGCATCTGTAGGTTTTACAAGCTTTATGTCTTCCCAGCTGCCAAGTATTCCCAGCTGCATTACAACTTGTACATTCTCTATGGGTCATTTTGAAACCGGCTTAGCTATTGACCGTTTGATATCCTGATAATTTATCATGACGGCTGCTTCTATTTCATTCATTAGGCCACACTGTCTTGTCAACAACTAGCATTTCCTGGCAGATGTTTTCTGTTTAAGCGCGATTTCGTGTGACTTCATACATGCACGTCTTTCTCTTTACCTCTTCCCTTTGAAGGCAACCACGGGTGACGACGAAAACAAGTTGACGGTATGTTTATGTTCTGTCGTGGCATCTTCATCTGTATTTATATGTGTCATGTTGACAGTACTGAATATCCAGTGTTCTTATTCAGCAAGCACACAAAGCATGTTGCCATAGACAACAATGCTGCATGAATACAATGAAATATAATGGTCCACAAATGTGGACCATTTGTGGACCACTCTAAATACCCATGTATTCAGAGTGTTGGCCCAATGCCGTTTCTGCATTATGACACATTTACACGACACTTCAACATTCAACATGGCAGCCATGTTAGCTCCCCATGAACATTACATGGGCAATATTTAAACAATGCTATGTAACTGAACGTCCAGTATTAGAACAAAAGTTGACCTAACTCTCTAAATATATGAACTCTCTAAATATATAAACTCTCTAAATATATGAACTCTCTAAATATATGCCGCTGGTTTGCACTACAAGGCACTGCATAATTGACACTCCCGCACTTGACACGTCGCACTGTGTATTCACTGTGCATACCACTTTGTTCAACTGCCTCATTGTTACACCACTGTGTATTCACTGTGCATACCACTTTGTTCAACTGCCTCATTGGTACACCACTGTGTATTCACTGTGCATACCACTTTGTTCAACTGCCTCATTGTTACACCACTGTGTACCAAAGACACATATGCATTGTGAGCTCACGGTTGGGGTCAATCCAGGAAAGTAAAATTGAAACTCAATTCATACATTGAATTTCAGTTCACTTGACTGAATTGAAAACCAAATTGACTCAACCCCTGCAGTTTTAGATTAGAGCTATGTAATGAAGCTGTAGATTAAAGCTTTGTATAGAAGCTATAGAAGATCTAGTATTGACGCTATAGATGATCAGGTATTGAAGCTATAGATTAGAGCTATGTATTAAAGCTATAGATGATCTAGTACTGAATCTATAGACTATCATCTGGTATAGAGACGTTAAAGCAGCCTATGCTCTTGGTCTCTACTGCAGGCCAAGCCCCGTCTCCAGAGAGGAGGCTCATCAGCCTCCCTCCACAACACCCTGATGAGGAATAGCATTTTCCAGCTCATGATCCACACCCTGGACCCTCTCAGTGAGGGTGAGGGACTGGGGGGTAAAACAACAGGTTCTTTTTGTCACACCTTCAATATAGACACACTTCCAATATCTATATTTGATATATTTGTTTCAATACGTTTCTGTATTAGACATGTTTTCATAATTTCTCATTCATGGAAACAAAGTCAAATATTTGTAATATTTTGTTTTACGTTTCCATTAGTGGGGAATCCGTAGCTAGGTTTCATATTGTTAGGGTTTATCACTGACTCTATGCAGCAACGATTGTGTTTCAGGGCGATTCAAAGAGAAGGCCTCCATTCTTCACAAGATGGCCAAACAGAAATGTCAAGATGGCGGGGATGGGGAAAAACCCAACGGTGTCGCAGGTGAGCTTTACATTTCAAATGTATGTAAATGTTAAATATGTTAAAATACTTGTTATATACTAAATTAAAAACTGGGTGGTTCCAGCCCTGAATGTTGATTGCCTGAAAGCCATGGTATAAGAGACCGTATACCATGGCTATGACAAAACATATATTCTTAATGTTCTAACTACATTTGTAACCAGTTTATAATATCAATAAGGCACGTCTGGGGTTTGTGGTATACGGCTAAGGGCTGTGTCCAGGCACTCCGTGTTGCGTCGTGCTTAAGAACAGCCCTTAGCCGTGGTATATTGGCCATATACCACACTCCCTCAGGCATTATTGCTTAAATATACTGTATATACATAATATACACTGCTCAAAAAAATAAAGAGAACACTAAAATAACACATCCTAGATCTGAATGAATGAAATATTCTTATTAAATACTTTTTTCTTTACATAATTGAATGTGCTGACAACAAAATCACACAAATGATCAATGGAAATCAAATTTATCAACACATGGAGGTTTGGATTTGGAGTCACGCTCAAAATTAAAGTGGAAAACCACACTACAGGCTGATCCAACTTTAATGTCCTTAAAACAAGTCAAAATGAGGCTCAGTAGTGTGTGTGGCCTCCACGTGCCTGTATGACCTCCCTACAACGCCTGGGCATGCTCCTGATGAGGTGGCGGATGGTCTCCTGAGGGATCTCCTCCCAGACCTGGACTAAAGCATCCACCAACTCCTGGACGGTCTGTGGTGCAACGTGCATTGGTGGATGGAGCGAGACATGATGTCCCAGAAGTGCTCAATTGGATTCAGGTCTGGGGAACGGGCGGGCCAGTCCATAGCATCAATGCCTTCCTCTTGCAGGACCTGCTGACACACTCCAGCCACATGAGGTTTAGCATTGTCTTGCATTAGGAGGAACCCAGGGCCAACCGCACCAGCATATGGTCTCACAAGGGGTCTGAGGATCTCATCTCGGTACCCAATGGCAGTCAGGCTACCTCTGGCGGGCACATGGAGGGCTGTGCGGCCCCCCAAAGAAATGCCACCCCACACCATGACTGACCCACCGCCAAACCGGTCATGCTGGAGGATGTTGCAGGCAGCAGAACATTCTCCACGGCGTCTCCAGACTCTGTCACGTCTGTCACATGTGCTCAGTGTGAACCTGCTTTCATCTGTGAAGAGCACAGGGCGCCAGTGGAAAATTTGCCAATCTTGGTGTTCTCTGGCAAATGCCAAACGTCCTGCACGGTGTTGGGCTGTAAGCACAACCCCCACCTGTGGACGTCGGGCCCTCATACAACCCTCATGGAGTCTGTTTCTGACCGTTTGAGCAGACACATGCACATTTGTGGCCTGCTGGAGGTAATTTTGCAGGGCTCTGGCAGTGCTCCTCCTGCTCCTCCTTGCACAAAGGCGGAAGTAGCGGTCCTGCTGCTGGGTTGTTGCCCTCCTACGGCCTCCTCAACGTCTCCTGATGTACTGGCCTGTCTCCTGGTAGCGCCTCCATGCTCTGGACACTACGCTGACAGACACAGCAAACCTTCTTTCCACAGCTCGCATTGATGTGCCATCCTGGATGAGCTGCACTACCTGAGCCACTTGTGTGGATTGTAGACTCTGTCTCATGCTACCACTAGAGTGAAAGCACCACCAGCATTCAAAAGTGACCAAAACATCAGCCAGGAAGCATAGGAACTGAGAAGTGGTCTGTGGTCCCCACCTGCAGAACCACTCCTTTATTGGGGGTGTCTTGCTAATTGCCTATAATATTCACCTGTTGTCTATTCCATTTGCACAACAGCATGTGACATTTATTGTCATTCAGTGTTGCTTCCTAAGTGGACAGTTTGATTTCACCGAAGTGCGATTGACTTGGAGTTACATTGTGTTGTCTAAGTGTTCCCTTTATTTATTTGAGCTGTGTATATTATATTACATCCTCCAGTGACTCTCACCGTCTCTCCTTCAAGTCTAACTCCTGGCCTCTCTCTATCTGTCTCTGTAAGCAGACAAAAACATCCCCAACAGTTCCAACGTCACAGTGGAAGTCACTTCGCCTGCAAACGGCGACGTAGGACCGGTAGGCTTTGTCTACCAAATACCTCCAAAATCAGTGACATGATGTTTAAGAGAGTAACTGACACACACTGGATGAAATAGTTCTGTTTCAATCAAATACATGTTTTATAGCCTTGGTATTTCTGTCACTGTTTCTCTCTAACCCCCCACCTCCTCTCTGTTTGGTAGGCGGAGGAGGAGGAAGATGAGGATGCTCCTCTGAGTTTGGAGTGGCCGGAGACGAACCGCAAACGAATAACGTACCTCCTTATCCTCCCCATCGTCTTCCCCCTGTGGCTCTCTCTGCCGGATGTCAGGAGAGAGGCAAGTGGAGCTGCTCCTCAGACTACATTAACATTTGGGGTGTAGCTACGGTTGGTTGATTGATTTGTGAAAGTCTATGACGCTTTAAAAAAGGACAACCTTTCTTTCTTTTTCTTTTTTGCAGACTTCCACAAAATTCTTCCCCATAACTTTCATTGGTTCCATCTGTTGGATTGCTGCCTTCTCCTACCTCATGGTGTGGTGGGCTCATCAGGTAAGCCCCTCCCTGACACATGTCAATTTCGTTCTGAGCCAATCAAAGCATAGGGTTTGGTGTCAATCATTATCTCACCTCACCTATGGCCTTTTGATTATGGTGGAAGCGTATCAGTCTGTGTGTGACCACGACACATAATCAAGAGCCAACCAATCCAAACAAGATCCAGTCAATCGATTGAGTTCCAGCCGTGCCAATCGCCAGACGTCATAACGCCAAATCTGATTCTTTGTCTTTGTTTGAACAATGTAGTTAACCCATTTTTACTCTCAGGTTGGAGAGACCTTCTGGATTACAGAGGAGATCATGGGATTGACCATATTAGCAGCTGGTACATCAATTCCTGATCTAATCACCAGTGTCATTGTAGCCCGGAAAGGCCTTGGTGACATGGCTGTGTCCAGCTCTGTGGGCTCCAACATATTTGACATTACCGTGGGGTAAGTCGGTCCAAAAGCACATTTAAAATGCTGTTTGCATGAATGAGTCATTTTTAAAAATGTTTTCTCAGTCAAGCTCTATCGCTGCACATTTGCAGTGTGACAGTAGTTTTGCACAGATCTATGCTCTTTTGCATGACAAAAATGTCAACCTAGAAGTCAAGGCTCAACTGCAACTATGTTTTCACTTTACCACCATATAGTCAACTCTAGACAGTAATGGTACATGTGATTCCTCTGTTTCTCCGGCTACCCTTGCAGCCTGCCGTTCCCTTGGCTCATCTACGGCCTGGTCAATGACTTCAAGGCGGTGCAGGTGAGCAGCAACGGCCTGTTCTGCGCCATCGTGCTCCTCTTCCTCATGTTGCTCTTTGTCATAATCTCCATCGCCTCCTGCAAGTGGAAGATGAGCAAGGTGCTGGGAGGCCTCATGTTTTTACTGTACATCTTCTTCCTGGTAACCAGCGTCATGCTGGAAGACAAGATCATCGTGTGTCCCATCTCCATCTGAAGGCCCCTCTTCAACCCCAACCTCCTGGAAACACAAACACACCTTCTCTCTCTCACACACACATACAGTACACACAATCATTTGATCCTCCCGTTGTCAATGGGGGCTTCCATTGGGAGGAGCAGTAGAAAACTAGCATGACTTGATTGATTGATTCCAAATGCCCGAGCACAACCTGCAAATGATAATTTGTGAACTTTGAGCAGGGCAGACGGACCTGTCGATGAGGGATTGATTCACGATGCTACTGCCCAATGGGATGGGTTTCTCCCCACATCACATGACCACATCTGAGAGCTTCCATTGGTTTAAATCTGTCGTTGACTGACAAACAGGCGATTGTAATCACGCCCATGTCGGAGAGTAGAGGACCACGTCTGGTTACTCTAATCCAGAGGACTATGTGATATGATTAGAGAATAGATTTGAATATGTCAGGTATCAACTGTCCATCCATCAAAACCTTTGATGGCTGTATGAAGTGGAGCTCTGGAAAAGGTCCTGCAGGTCCTAACCAGAAAGTGGAACCTGGCAGAGAAATGGAAGAGAGGTTCATCAGATGCAAGAAATATCAAGGCATGAGGAACATGGTTGGATCCAACAACAGGTAGATTAAAGAGCAGAGCCTCAGCTTTCACAGAGTTTACCGAACTCCAGTAAATCGCAATCAATTTGCACAGGTCCTTGCTATAAGAGTGTCTGAGGATTGCGTGGATCAAGCGGAAGTGTTTTTCTTGATTTTTGTAACTTAGTTTTCAGTTGTATTTATATTACAATTGCTTAATTTGCAAAACCCAAAAAGGTTTTTGTTCTCAAATCAAAATCTAGAATTTGTACAGTTCTGATTGGACTTGTAACCGTTACATGTTTGTATGGACTTGCAAAGTTTGGAAAGGTAAAAGTGTAAATGAAGAGAAAATGGTAGTAATATGACGAGGTTGGTTTTGTTTGGGACAATTTTGTGAAGTAAATATAATGTAGTATTTCTAATATCTTCTGTTTCTTAAACCCAACCCATATTTTCAAACTTGTTTGACATATAATATTAAGGTGAATCCAGTTGAGCAAATCTATTGTACCTAATGCTACAACAATTTTATGGTTGAAAATGTAACAATACAATTTTATTCCGGTAAAAGATATATACACTGTGCTCCACTTATTCTATACGCAAATCAGCTGAGGAACATGACAAGTGTAAATAGTTAAAATGGTCGACAGGTGTGATGTAGGGACACACTTTTTCAACCCCTTTTAATCAAATGTATTTATAAAGCCCTTTTTAACATCAGCAGATGTCAGCAGTCCTATACAGAAATCAAGACGAAAACCCCAAACAATGCAGACGTAGAAGCAGATGTGAAGTGAAAATATATATAAAAGGGGTGTGAACTCTGTACAAATGATCAGTTTTCCATGTTTGATACAGTTTGTATGCTTCAGAATCATATAGGGATATAAATATCTATTTTTTATACGTTATATGTTTGCTTGTTTTCTCTGTATAATAGAGCAAACAGTAACATGTATATCGGAATAACATCCTGTTTTTTTCTCATCCTGTTTTTTTTTTATATTGACCAAAAGCAAAATAGCATGTGAATGATATTCCCAGAATAATCGATAGTTCTACACTGTAAAAAAATCGATATGTTTCTTCTCCACTATAAGATCGATCATAAAAAAATGTCAAACTATTTAGTTGCTTCAGAATTGTTACCTTACCGTTACTGTATGGGGCTTGCCCTTTGAATGGCAATGGCAAAACCTATCACAGGATTCTCCAACCATGTTCCTGGCGCGCGACCAAGGTTTCCAATCCAACCACAGATGTAACTAACCTGAGTCAGTTGATCAACCAACTAATTATTAGAATCAGGTGCGCTAGATTAGGGTTTGAGTGACATTTCACAAGACGTTAGCTCTCTTGGAACAGATTTGGAGAGCCCTGCTCTAGCACATGAAGCATACAGTATGTGCATCACCACAATTAAGTTGTTTTCTTATAAATAATTGTTAAGATAACAAGCCCAATTTTGCAATACTTGTACCATAATAGTGACTTGTTATATTATCACATCCTAGTGGGCAAAAATGGTGTAAAATATGTATTTTGGAAAGAGATGTGCAGTGGAAATAACGTATTTTGAACCATATTTGCTCACTGGGATATGCTATATGTGATTTTTAACAATAATAATTGAACCATCTGAGACTGAATAGGCAAAAACACCAAAAAGATCCACTATATTGACAACTAAAATAATGGATTATCTTTGTTAAAAGATTTTCCATGTATTACTGTAACTCCTTTCACTTTTTGTTAATTTCTCTAAGCCAATTTCATCATTGTCAATTTGTTTTCTCTCGCGAATGCAATGTTTATGCATACAAACAGTTTGTAAACTGTAATGTAAACTGATAATGATAATTCCATATTCTGTTTAGACCAATATCGCTTCCACTGCTTTAGGGTTTAATGTTATTGATATGTATAGAACATGTTTAAAATACAGATAACTTTCATGACTTTAGACATCCACGTTGCATTAATAAAGAAACACTTTCATATAGCGGGTTATTTCTTGATCTTTTTTTCAATGGATCTTATGCGTGTGTAGCATTTAATGCATGGATGAGTAGGAAGGAAAGACGGTCAATATACAGAACTATATGGACAGCATGGAAGTCTATCATAATAACACAGAACAAAGAATGAACGGCAATGCTTTTATATTTCTGTTACATACCATATATTTAAGTATGAATCGTGTATTTGAATCATAATCATGTATACTTGAATCATGTAAAATATTGTTTAAAAAAATCATATCAGTCATTCTGTATAAAATGTCATGTGATAATAAATGAAACTGTTTGAAATGTAGGTGTAAATTGCTTGGTTTCAGAATCAAATCACCCAAAACGAAACTATCAAAATTATCCGATAAATGTTGTCCTCTACCATATAATATATAATATAGAAATATTCATTATAGGGTGCAATGGTGCATACATTATTGATTTGGTTACCCAAGAATACAAATTTGAAATGCACAAGTACATAAGCCAGTAGCGCCACCTAATGGTTAAAAATAAACACTGCAACCAGGGCCATATTCAGATGGAAATATTGAAATAGAAATGTCATGAATAGAGCTGTTAGGGTTCCTTTTTCTACTTGTCAGAGGCATCTTCGTTCTTCATAAAAATGTTATATCTGAACGTCCCACAAAGTTTCTCACTGCTAAACGCCCTCTGATTGTTGTTGGTAGTGGTGGTATTTGTAACATAATTTCGAAAGGGTTTTCTAATGACCAAATAACTTTTTAAAATTATAAACTTGGATTAGCCGTACATCGGCCTCTGTACGCCGATGTAGATCCGGAATGTCTACACAGTCAGAGCAGACGAATTCAATAGAAGCGGCGAAGAAGATCCCAACCTCCTTTGCACATTTCTGGAGCTCTCTAGATTGTTCATGACTGAACTCTAGATGGCGCTTGTGGGCATCTATGTCTTTCCCCAGGAATGTTTGGAGGTGAAGGGACGCTCCAGAGCACGCAGAAAATACCTTTCCCCTCTGTCCTGCCATTTCTACATTAGCTTTTGATTTGAGTTTATTAAAGGAAGATTTACATGGGAGGGATGCAGGATAAATAAGTTGCTCCACACTCATACGTGTGCCTTTCTATCCAATGTCACCCACATTAAGTGGCAGTTTCCCTGACTGATCATTGAGCATGTCTTTTTGTCCAAAACGAGGCTTAATTTGTCCAGGCAAAATGTAAGAATGTCTCTTCATGTAGCTTCCATTACCTTGGCCATCTTGAATATTTTCTTTGGGATTTCAATAGAACCCAGAATCATCCTGCCAGGACCAAGTTCGAATTTCAGAGGCATTTTCAAAAGAAAGTGATATATTTAGTTGGTAAATGACTAAAAGCCTATGGCAAATAAAGCAAATCTTTTTTTAAGGGTGAGATTGTCAGAGGCAATCTTGCACGGTGGAAAAAGGAAGAGATCGCTTATCACCTGCCCTTTTATCCAGTTCATTTTAGTCGACCCATTCAATGATAAGCCAATATCCTCATCCGTCAAACCGAAAGAGACGGGTAGGAATTTTTTGGGGTAGAGTCGTACCGGTCTGTTTCTGTTTACTTTATGGAACTGTCAGTTGGCAAGAGCACAAGAAAATCTAGTACCAGGCAAAAAAAGGTGTGCCTTCAGAAAGTATTCACAACCCTTGACTTTAAAAAAAATATATTGTGTTAAAGCCTGATAAAATGTGGCAATCAAAAGTGTGCAACTTTGAGCACGTGTCCATTAGGCCTATGGATTTTTTTGGTTTCAGCATGAATTAGATTGAGCAATAAAAGCTACACTTTTATTCCGTAGGCTGGGATCCGCACTAAGCAGTTTTTACAAGAGCGCATTTTTCACTGGCTTCCCACTGGTTTCAAAAACAATGATTGATAAGCAGTTTAAACTTCTAGGATTCAACCGTTATTGGGTTCAAATGCACATTTAGATTTGTGAACAGCCATCCACAACAACCACAATCCGTAAACGCAAATAATCGCAATGAGAGAGCAGCAGTGTGATTCACACATATGCGCTGTGTAGATATCAATAATAAGTGATATCCGTATCGCGGTAGACTACGCCACTACTGTCATCTTTACCTCCAAGCGTTTATTCAAATTGGATATTCTTTGGATGCCGACAGCAGTCGCATAATTGGAAGACATATATTGGATTGTAACCTACAAAAACCTATTCCTGCTCTTTTCCCGCGATCCATCAAACACATTTGGTGTGTCATCATAGTGGTCTCTGATTTTTGGTCAGACTCGCTCAGGTGGAACAAATTTAAATATTTTTTTCCGCAAACAACCTTTCTTAATTTAAAACTAATCCTCGAAGTAATCATCTAGATTTTCAGAAGTATCGGTAATCTGATTACAATACTTTTGCTGGTTACAGTTCCCGTTTTTAGTAATCCCTTCCACGTAAAACGTTACTCCCCAACCCTGTAAAATAGTACAATAATGAAAAACCCTTGAATGAGTAGGCGTGTTTAAACTTTTGACTGGTACTGTATATCAAGCAAGTTTTTTTATATTCCACAGAGTCTTATCATATTAACTGTTCTGTACAGATAATGATCAGACTCACGTTACAAATGCTGGTTAACAAACAATACATTTAGTTTAGATTGTTTCACAAAAGTAGTGCGCTAGTCTTTTACTAGTCCGGTATTAGCAGACCAATATTGACTTCATCCGCATAGGCAAATGGCTACTGCAAGAAAACGTACGCTATCTGGATTTGAAGATGTGATAGATGGAAAAACAACGATTTTCAAAGACAGCGGCAAGAAGATACACGTTGCAGCCCTGATCCTAGCTAGGGGAGGCAGTAAGGGGATCCCCCTGAAGAATATAAAAGTTCTGGCCGGCGTCCCGCTCATCGGATGGGTTCTGAGAGCTGCCGTGGATTCCAAACAGTTTGACAGGTGATTCCGTTCAATCTACTATTGACTTTCCAATGTAGCTACAGTATATGGGTTTGCTCTGAGGCTGTTAATAATAACTAGCTGCAACAAATGCATGTGACGTTCTTGTTTTGCGTGCACGGATAATATTGTTCATCCTAGTGATAAAGTATATGTTGTCTATGATGATTGATGCATCTAGTCATATCTGTACATTATCAATTGTTTGTGTGTGATAAACCCATGTCAGACTCTTATTGAAATAGTTTGAAAAGAGGATGTTTGAAAATGAGCTGTCTCTGACTTTGTCTTGGCCACGCAAGACCGGATTGCATTGATGTAGCTTACTTGCAGTGGTGTACTTAAGAAAAATACTTTGCAGTATTTGCAGTACTTATGTCGTTTTTTGGGGTATCTGTACTTTACTTTACTATTTATATGTTTGAGTACTTTTACTCCACCACATTCCTAAGGAAAATAATTTACTTTTTACTCCATCAATTTTCCCTGACACCCAAAAGTACTCGTTACATGTTGAATGCTTACAAGGACATGAAAATGGTCCAATTCACACACTTATAAAGAGAACATCCTTGGTCATCCCAACTGCCTCAGATCTGGCAGACTCACGAAACACAAATGCTTAATTTCTAAGTCATGTCTGAGTGTTGGAGTGTGCCCCTGCCTATCCATTTAAAAAAAATGAAAATAATGCCATCTGGTTTGCTTAATAAAAGGAATTTGAAATTATTTATACTTTTGATACTTAAGTATATTTAAAACCAAATACTTTAAAGTCTTTTACTCAAGTAGTATTTTATCAGGTCACTTTCACTTTTACTTGAGTCACCTTTATAGAAAATATCTTTCCTTTTACTCAAGGATGACAATTGGGTACTTTTTTCCACCACAGCCTACTTGTTACAAAGCCTGAGGAATCAACTTCTTAATTTCTTTCTCCCACCAGTGTGTGGGTATCAACTGATCATGATAACATTGAGAAGGTGGCCAAGGCATGGGGAGCTCAGGTTCACCGCAGGAGCCCAGAGGTGTCCAAAGACTCCTCCAGCTCTCTCGACACTATCCAGGAATTTGCCCGATTAAACCCAGGTAAAGGGGTGAATCTCAATTGTAATTTCCTTGATTCCTCATGTCCTCACTTCTTGGCTCCTTCTCAAAATGCATTCGAGGAGGAGATCTGAGAGGAGGAACTGCAAATCTTCTGCTCCAATGTGCTGTGAGAAGGAGACAAGGAGGGAAGTGTGAGGAATCAAGATAATACAATTGTGATTTACTCAATGGCATAGCAACAGGGAAGTATCAACGTTTATTATAATTTATTGTGACAAAACCACACCCTCTTTGATGCTTCACTGTCTTTGTTAGGACTCTTAGGCAGTGCTTTGTTATAGATGCCAGCCGTTAATGGAAAATATGCAGAAGAACATATTAGCTCGACTACGGCTCTGGGGCGATATGTATCAAGCATCTCAGAGCAAGAATACTGATCTAGGATCAGACCCCCCCCCCAGCCCATGTAGTCTTATTCATTGTGTTCTTTGAGGCAAAGCTGATTGTAAATGTCACGACTTCCGCCGAAGTCGGTCCCTCTCCTTGTTCGGGCGGCGTCACTGGCCATTTCTAATTTAAAAATAATCCCAATCTGAGTAAATTGTTGCATATTAAGTATAAACAGAGTTTCAGTTGCTATCTTATTGATAATGTGAGAGTGACTATAGACAACCCATGAATAGGAATTTATCCAAATAATGTGGGACTCACTCCGTCGCTACAAATGTCAACAGTGACCATATAGGTTTATTCATATCTCATATCATATGACTATCTGGTTAAATAATGGATAAATCAAATATCTGCTGTGTTGTGTTGACTTCCTCCAGAGGTGAATGTGATCTGTCACATCCAGGCTACGTCTCCCTGCTTGCACCCCTTCCACCTGAAGGAGGCCCTGGAGTTGATCACCAATCAGGGCTTCACGTCTGTCTTCTCCGTGGCCCGGCAACACCACTTCCGCTGGCAGGAGGTCAAGAAAGAAGGTATGGGATAGCCATGTGTTATGTTTAGGGCTTTCCAGGGTAGCCTTGTGTTATGTTTAGGGCTTTCCGGGATAGACTTGTGTTATGTTTAGGGCTTTCCTGGATAGCCTTGTGTTATGTTTAGGGCTTTCCGGGATAGACTTGTGTTATGTTTAGGGCTTTCCGGGTAGCCTTGTGTTATGTTTAGGGCTTTCCGGGGTAGACTTGTGTTATGTTTAGGGCTTTCCGGGATAAACTTGTGTTATGTTTAGGGCTTTCCGGGATAGACTTGTGTTATGTTTAGGGCTTTCCGGGGTAGACTTGTGTTATGTTTAGGGCTTTCCAGGATAGCCTTGTGTTATGTTTAGGGCCTTACACGTAGGTTTGTTTTCCCGGACACAGATTAACCCTATTCCTGGATTTAAAAAAAGGTAAATGGAGAATCTCCATTAAATTCTTTGTAGTCTAGGATTAGGCTTAATCTGTGCCTGAGGAAAAACTGTCCCTTACTTAATAAGTTGTGTCAGGAGTTTGCCCTGGCCACATCAACATAGCCAGGAAAAACTTGAGTAGCCTAGATATGTTGTATTTGAAAACGCCTACCCAATATAGCTTGTAGATGCTAATAGATGCTAATGCTCAATGATAATGAATTGTTTATATAGGGCCTTTCACAAGCACAATACATGGAAGTCATCCCATCCACCACCAATCACTGTGTATCACAATAGAGAGATGAGGGGTGTTTAGACAAGTACGTCTTTTCTTCTCTGGACAAGGAAAATCTAATCCAATCAAATGTTATTGGTCACACACATATTTAGTAGACGTTAAACCTTTTAGGGCTAGGCGTCCCGCTAGCGGGACAACTTCCGGTGAAACTGGAGGGCGCAATTCAAATAAATAATCATACAAATTATGGATATTAAACATTTAGGTACATATAAGTGTCCTATATTGGTTGAAAGTTTAAATTCTTGTTAATCTAACTGCACTGTCCGATTTACAGTAGCTATTACAGCGAAAACATGCCATGTGATTGTTTGTGAACGGTGCCCCAAATCAAAATATATTTCCACCGGCACAGGTTTCATGAATTCACAAATAGCGATTAAATATTCACTTACTTTTTGAAAATCTTCCTCTGATTTGTCATCAAAAGGGTCCCAGCTATAACATGTAGTGTCATTTTGTTAGATAAAATCCTTCTATATATCCCAAAAAGTTGGCGCCATCGATTTGAGTAATCCACTCGTTGAACATGTAGAGAAAGGAATCCGAAAATCTACCCCTAAACTTTGTTTCAACAAGTCAAAATACGTTTCTATTTTCTCCTCAGATACCCTAAAATGTAATCAAACTAAAATATTTCTTACGGAAAGGAGTATGTTCAATAGGAAACTGATTTTAGCAGGTGCGTCCTGTCTTCATGGCGCACAAACACGAGTTTCCAAGACTATGTCCCTGTACTAAAACTGTTACTTCTTCATCGTTTTTGAAGTTACTAGTCTGAAACCTTGAACATAGACTGCTGACACCCTGTGGAAACCATAGGAATTATGACCTAATATTGCCATTCAAAGGGTTAGGGTTAGGGATAGCGTTAGGGTTAGATTCTGGTTGGTTTTTCTTTGGATTTTCTCCTACCATATCTATTATGTTATGATCTTCTACATTATTTTAACATTTCTACAAACTTCAAAGTGTTTACTTTCCAATGGTACCAATTATATGCATATCCTGGCTTCAGGGCCTGAGCCACAGGCAGTTTACTTTGGGCACGTCATTCAGGATGAAATTGAGAAAAAAGTTGCCGAGCCCCAAAATGCAGGTGTAGCAAAATGCATGTGTTCCAAACTCCAAAAGTGAAGTAGTATCTAACAATTCACAATAATACACACAAATCTTAAAGTAAAAGAATGGAATTCAGAAATATCTAAATATTAGGGTGAGCAATGGCTGAGTGGCATTCACTAAAATACAGTAGAGTACAGTATATACAGTGAGGGAAAATGTATTTGATCCCCTGCTGATTTTGTACGTTTGCCCACTGACAAAGAAATGATCGATCTATAATTGTAATGGTAGGTTTGAACAGTGAGAGACAGAATAACAACAAAAAAATCCTGAAAAACGCAAGCCAAAAATGTTATAAATTGATTTCCATTTTAATGAGGGAAATAAGTGTTTGACCCCTCTGCAAAACATGACTTAGTACTCGGTGGCAAAACCCTTGTTGGCAATCACAGAGGTCAGACGTTTCTTGTAGTTGGCCACCAGGTTTGCACACATCTCAGGAGGGATTTTGTCCCACTCCTCTTTGCAGATTTTCTTCAAGTCATTAAGGTTGGGAGGCTGACGTTTGGCAACTCAAACCTTCAGCTCCCTCCACAGATTTTCTATGGGATTAAGTTCTGGAGACTAGCTAGGCCACTCCAGGACCTTAATGTGCTTCTTCTTGAGCCACTCCTTTGTTGCCTTGGCCGTGTGTTTTGGGTCATTGTCATGCAGGAATACCCATCCATGACCCATTTTCAATGCCCTGGCTGAGGGAAGGAGGTTCTCACCCAGGATTTGACGGCACATGGCCCCATCCATCATCCCTTTGATGTGAAGTTGTCCTGTCCCCTTAGCAGAAAAACACCCCCAAAGCATAATGTTTCCACCTCCAAGTTTGACGGTGGGGATGGTGTTCTGGGGTCATAGACAGCATTCCTCCTCCTCCAAACACGGCGAGTTGAGTTGATGCCAAACAGCTCCATTTTGGTCTCATCTGACCACAACACTTTCACTCAGTTGTTCTCTGAATCATTCAGATGTTCATTGGCAAACTTCAGACGGGCATGTATATGTGCTTTCTTGAGCAGGGGGACCTTGCAGGTGCTGCAGGATTTCAGTCCTTCGCGGCATAGTGTGTTACCAATTTTTTCCTGGTGACTATGGTCCCAGCTGCCTTGAGATCATTGACAAGATCCTCCCGTGTAGTTCTGGGCTGATTCCTTACCGTTCTCATGATCATTGCAACTCCACGAGGCGAGATCTTGCATGGAGCCCCAGGCCAAGGGAGATTGACAGTTCTTTTGTGTTTCTTCCATTTGCGAATAATCACACCAACTGTTAACACCTTCTCACCAAGCTGCTTGGCGATGGTCTTGTAGCCCATTCCAGCCTTGTGTAGGTCTACAATCTTGTCCCTGACATCCTTGGAGAGCTCTTTGGTCTTGGCCATGGTGGAGAGTTTGGAATCTGATTTGATTGATTGCTTTCGTGGACAGGTGTCTTCTATACAGGTAACAAACTGAGATTAGAAGCACTCCCTTTAAGAGTGTGCTCCTAATCTCAGCTCGTTACCTGTATAAAAGACACCCGGGAGCCTTAAATCTTTCTGATTGAGGGGGTCAAATACTTAATTACCTCCTTAAAATTCAAATCAATTTATAACATTTTTGACATGCATTTTTCTGGATTGTTTTGTTGTTATTCTGTCTCTCACTGTTCAAATAAACCTACCATTAAAATTATAGACTGATCATTTCTTTGTCAGTGGGCAAACGTACAAAATCAACAGGGGATCAAATACTTTTTCCCTCACTGTACATGTGAAATGAGTAAAACAGTATGTAAACATTATTAAAGTAACTAGTGGTCCATTTAAAGTGACCAGTGATTTCATGTCTATGTATATAGGGCAGCAGCCTCTAAGGTGCAGGGTTGAGTAACCGGGTGTTAGACGGCTAGTGATGGCTATTTAACAGTCTGATGGCCTTGAGTTAGAAGCTGTTTTTCAGTCTCTCGGTCCCTGCTTTGATGCACCTGTACTGACCTCGCCGTCTTGGATGATAGTGGGGTGAACAGGCAGTGGCTCGGGTGGTTGTTCTTCTTGATGATATTTTTGGCCTTCCTGTGACATCGGGTGCTGTAGGTGTCCTGGAGGGCAGGCAGTGTGCCCCCGGTGATGCGTTGGGCAGACCGCACCACCCTCTGGAGAGCCTTACGGTTGTGGGTGGAGCAGTTTCCGTACCAGGCGGTGATACAGCCCGACAGGATGCTCTCAATTATACATCTGTAAAAGTTTGTGAGGGTCTTAAGGGCCAAGCCAATTTCTTCAGCCTCCTGAGGTTGAAGAGGCGCGGTTGCGCCTTCTACACACTGTCTGTGTGGGTCGACCACTTCAGATTGTCAGTGATGTGTACGCCGAGAAACTTGAAGCTTTTCACCTTCTCCACTGCGGTCCCGTCAATGTGAACAGGGGCGTGCTCTCTCTGTTGTCTCCTGAAGTCCACGATCAGCTTCTTCGTTTTGTTGACGTTGAGGGAGAGGTTATTTTCCTGGCACCACTCCACCAGGGCCCTCACTTTCTCCCTGTAGGCTGTCTCGTCATTGTTGGTAATCAGGCCTACTACTGTTGGGTCGTCTGCAAATGTGGTGATTGAGTTGGAGGCGTGGCCACGCAGTCATGGGTGAACAGGAGTAAATACGGGGGCTGAGCACGCACCCTTGTGGGGCCCCTGTGTTGAGGATCAGGGAAGTGGAGGTGTTGTTTCCTACCTTCAACACCTGGGGAAGGCCAGTCAGGAAGTCCAGGACCCAGTTGCACAGGGCGGGATTCAAGACCCAGGGCCTCAAGCTTAATCATAGTATTAACCCTAGTTAGACCCTATTAACTGATATTGATTATTTTGCTCCCTCCTCTTCAGGTAGTGTAGCCACTAAGCCACTGAACCTTGACCCGTCTAACAGGCCCCGGAGACAGGACTGGGATGGAGAGCTGTGTGAGAACGGATCTTTCTACATTCATACCAGAGCGACAATAGAGAAAGGCCTGCAGGTAACTGGCACTATACCCCATCGGGGCCCATAGTCACAAAGTGTTTCAGGATAGGATTGTTGATCTAGGATCAGTTTTCCCTTTTCTATCATTATTAATGAGATTGTATGGGCAGGGAGGACCTGATTCTAGATCAGCACTTCTATCCTGAGATGCTTTATGAATAGTGGTCCTGATGTGCATGTCTGCTGCTGGAGGTGAACCCTATTTTCCTCGGCGGATCAATAATGTTTAGTCATTCAGTGGATGTGAGCTTGACAAGAGACAAAAGACACACTGAGAAATCGACTTACTGATCTATAATTCTAGATATTCTATTGTCAACAGCCGTTGTTTCAAATGATAATTGAAATCCCCTTTCTCTTGCTTTGTCTTTCTCAGGGGGGAAAGTGGGCTTACTATGAGATGCTGCCAGAGTACAGTGTGGATATTGATGTGGATATCGATTGGCCCGTGGCAGAACAGAGAGTACTGAGGTAGTCTGAAGTCACTGACTCAGAGCTTCTCTCTCTCTCTCTCTCTCTCTCTGTGTTTACTTAAACAAACTTAATCGGTGTCCCTTCCACAGGACGGTTGAGCTAACATAGGCTAACGGAATTAGCATAAGGTTGTAAGTAACGAGAACATTTCCCAGGACACAGACATATCTGATATTGTCAGAAAGCTTCAATTCTTGTTAATCTAACTGCACTGTCCAATTCACAGTAGCTATTACAGTGAAATAATGCCATGTTATTGTTTGAGGAGAGTGCACAATTTTGAACATGAAAAGTTATTAATAAACAAATTTGGGCAGTCATGATACAACATTTTGAACAGAAATGCAATGGTTCATTTGGATCAGTCTAAAACTTTGCACATACACTGCTGCTATCTAGTGGCCAAAATCTAAATTTCACCTTGGCTGGAATAATACATTATGGCCTTTCTCTTGCATTTCAAAGATGATGGTAAAAAAAAAATACAAAAGAACGGTTGTTTTTTTCTTTGTATTATCTTTTACCAGATCTATTGTGTTATTTTGTCCTACATTCCTTTCAAATGGTAACAAGAATATGCATATTGTTGCTTCAGGGCCTGAGCTACGGGCAGTTAGATTTGGGTATGTCATTGTAGGCGAAAATTTAAAAAAAGGGCAGATCCTCAAGAGGCAACACAATAAACATTGATGTAACACAGAGGAGTCATTATACAAATGCATTTCCCTGTGTGTTCTGGTATGACAACTGCTTGGCATTCGACCACAAGGCGCTACGAAGGGTAGTGTGTATGACCCAGTACATCACTAGGTCCGAGCTCCCTACCATCAAGGAAGTTTATACCAGTCGGGGTCAGAGGAAGGCCCTAAAAATGGTCAAAGTCTCCAGCCACCTAAATCATAGACTGTTCTCTCTGCTACTGCACTGCAAGTCTGGAAACAACAGGAACGCCAAGCTATAAGACTGCTAAATAGTTGGTTAAATAGTAAACCAATAGCTACTTGGAATATCTGCAATGACCATTTTTGAAATAATCTCTTTTGACTCATCACATGATGTTTATCTAGCCCGTTGTCCTCGTCACTTTATCCTTACCTATATGTACATATCTACCTCAACCACCTCGTATCCCTGCACATTGACTCTGTACTGGTAGCCAAGTCATCATTACTCATTGTGTATGTATTACTTGAGTTCATTTTTACTTTTTTTTTGTCTCTCTCTCTGCAATGTTGGGAATGGCCCGTAAAAGTGAGCATTTCACCTTTAGTCTACGCCAGTTGTGTGACAAATAAGATTTTTTGATACAATTGTATTTGATTTGTTCCTCTCCAGGTTTGGTTACTTTGGCCTGGACAAGCCTGAGGTGGTGCGTCTGCTGCTGTGTAACGTCTCGGGCTGTCTGACTGACGGCAACGTCCTCATCTCTGTCTCTGGAGAGGAGATGGTCTCTGTCAACAGCAGAGATACCACGGGTATCCGCATGCTGCAGGGAGAGGGCGTGGAGGTACGTCGACTGTAGATATAGAACATATAGGACATACACCAAAGAGGGAAAGGAGATACGGTGCAAAGATAACGTGATGAATACGGATGATGGAAGATTGACGTCGATTCGTCGTTGGAATTTAAAAGATCACGTGGTAACAGCAAATAGTGACAGACAGGCTTTACTTAATTTTTTTATATATTTTTTTTTACAGTTGAAAGAGAATCCCAATCATGTGATTACTGCTTCCACAAATACATGTGTTGTCTATGTTGTAATAGAAATTTCCAGGTGAACAAAAAGGAGAGCGTTGGTAAAGTCAATCAAAAATATATCGGTTTTATTACAAGTTGCAACAGGGAGACACCATGCAGCCCAGTAGCAGAGAAAATGTCTAACTGACCTCTTGGAGACGGGACCTTTCTATCCTAATCAGACAGCACCACATGTTCAGTAAACAACAACACCAGAAAGACTTGTAGGAAGACAAAACAAAAAGGCAGCGACTGTCAGCTGATACAGAATCACAGTGTTCACAGAATGTCATCAGTACAATACAACAGTGAATAATCAGCGTGTCCTTGTACATCCCGTCTGGCGTCAACCACTATCAACAGATATGAGAATAATCCATAACATTCAGTATCAAGTCTAGTGACCATCAACCTGCACCTTGAGTGTCACAAACAGAACATATTGTGTATTACAGGAACTCAAAATATGCTAAACATTGTGTTGATCACTCTAAACTAAAGATGAACTTTAGTCATCTTAAATGTCCCAATTACATATGAAGAAGGAGAGACAATTCATTGTTTTGATAGTGAAGTTACAGGTCATCCATACTGAACAGGGGCGGCAGGTAGCCTAGTGGTTAACCGAAAGGTTGCTGGATCGAATCCTCGAGCTGACAAAGGTAAAAATCTGGTGCTCTGTCCCTGAACAAGGCAGTTAACCCACTGTTCGGTAGGCCGTCATTGTAAATTAGAATTTGTTCTTAACTGACTTGCCTAGTTAAATAAATAAAAATAGGGGGACTGTGATCTGGACCCAGAACGGGGTCAGTACAGACTGGGGTTCTGACCGAGTTTTTAAAATAATAATTATATGAATATAAATACAGTTTGGGGGGAGGGGTACATTTTGTCAGGATTTGACTCATGGTATGATCTGAACACACATAAGACATGGAACATGTGTAGAATTGCAGGCAAAGAGTTTTAAAACGACACATTTTTCTCTCTGCCAACAGGAGGGGTGCGAACAGTTTGGGGTTGCGAGGTAGAGGTTTGTTAATATGCTGATAAATGACAATATCCATCCGAACCTTTGCCATCTCGGAAATTTGTGTGACCAGACCTTCTGAAATAGTATTAGAATATGACTTTATTTTTCCAGAAGACACTTCAGTTGTGGCAAGTCAGATAAGATAAAGATATATAGTGAACCAAAAAAATGGCAACATTCACACGACAGATACAAATTCTTAGAGGATATATATACACACACAGGCTACTATTTACTCTAGCTGTCATGTGTATCGTGTTTCAGGAGGAGACCCAGATGCAGACAGTGTCGAAGTAACACCGTTTATTACTAGAACAGGGGGCAGGCAAAACGACAGGTCAAGGGCAGGCAGAGGTCAGACATCCAGATCAGAGTCTAAAAAGGTACAGAACGGCAGGCAGTCTTGGGGTCAGGCAGAGGTCAATAATCAATTTTTTCAGTTTTACAGCAAATTTCCTTCAATTCTACACGTTTTGCAATAGGGTGGAGGCAAATGTTTGCCGTTTTTTAATGATAACTGATGAGCCATCGGCCCACCCCGGTTGTTAGTTGGACCATGCTCACCACAAGTTTAGAAAGCTGGCTGCTAGACTAACTTAATGATCTTTAAAAAAAATGTAAATTACTGACTTGGGTTAATTGAGTGACTACTGATACACAACCAAATTTTGAAATTGTACCTTGTGTATTCTATTATTCTAACTCTCAACAAGAAGTTAAGATCCCGAGTCCCCCCCCCCTAAAAAAAACACAAATCAGAGCTTGCATAGAACATTTAGACATTAAATCAAGTGTTTTATGCTGTCTCCTCCAGGTGATCCTGATCTCGTCCAGTGAGGACCTGACCAAGGCCTTGGCTGACAAGCTGTCCCAGAGAACGGGCTGCGAGGTCAGACAGCTGGGCAAGGACATCCAGGGTGAGGTCAAAGCCATGATGGACGACAGGGATCTGGGCTGGAAGGAAGTCGCCTATATGGGTAAACTCACTATTCTTTTCACTTAACTGACTACTACTACTAATATTACTATTACATTTACTTGTTTAGTGATCATTTGTAAAGTGGCTCTCTATTTGCCTTCTGCATGTAGGTTAGGCTACCACTGCAGAAAACTACTGGCATTGTTCTGAGTTCATGTCACTGTCAGTCAATTGATATTTATGGGCAATGTGGGAAGGGTGATGTCAGCTGTCAAGTCCTGGAGAAATTGAGATTCAATTTAAAATTAATACATTTCTATACTGAACAGAAATATAAACCTAACATGTATAGTGTTGGTCCCATGAAACATGAGCTGAAATAAAAGATCCCAGATATTTTCCATATGTACAAAATGTTTATTTCTCTAAAATGTTGTGCATAAATTTGTTTTACATCCCTGTTAGGGAGCATTTCTCCTTTGCCAATATAGTCCATCCACCTGACATGTGTGGCATATCAAGAACCTGATTTAAACAGCATGATTGTTACACAGGTGCACCTTGTCCTGGGGATAATAAAAGGCCACTCTATGTGCCGTTTTGTAACAAGTTTTCTCAGGTTTTGTGGGAGCGTGCAATTGTCATGCTGACTATAGGAATGTCCACCAGAGCTGTTGCCAGAGAATTGAATGTTAATTTCTCTACCATAAGCCGCCTCATCTAGCACATCCAACTGTCCTCACAACCGCAGACCGCATGTAACCACGCCAGCCCAAGACCTCCACATCCAGCTTCTTCACCTTCGGGATTATCTAAGAACAGCCTCCCGGACAGCTGATGAAACTGTGGGTTTGCACAACCAAATAATAGTTGCACAAATTGTCAGAAACCGTCTCAGGGAAGCTTATCTGCTTGCTCGTCATCCTCACCAGGGTCTTTACCTGACTGCGGTTTGGCGCCGTAACCGACTTCAGTGGGTAAATGCTCACCTTCAATGTCCACTGGAACGCTGGAGAAGTGTGCTCTTCACGGACAAATCTCTGTCTTTATTTCAATTGACTGATTGCCTTATATGAACTGTAGCCTCAATTGTTGCATGTTGCGTTTATTTTATGTTCAGTGTATGATTTCAGTCATTTGTTTTTAAGACTTCCCTGAACCCAAAATTGGAAACTGTTCATAAAAAAAATCTTTCTATTATTTCCTTAAATCATGTAATGTTTTTGCATATTTTATCCATGTTGTGTTTTTGCAACATACTAATCATCCTATGAATACTTCCAGAACCACCTTATGGACACTTTAATAGATAAACAAACTCATCTCACCCCTCCTACAGGTAACGATGCACCAGATGTTGACTGTCTGAACCTGGCTGGGCTGAGTGCAGTACCCCAGGATGCCCCAGTGGTGGCAATCAATGCTGCTAAATACTCCTGCCACAATGTTGCAGGCCTCGGGGCTGTGAGGGAGTTTTCGGAACTCATCCTGCTGCTCAAGAAGAAGGCCAAGTCTTAGATGGAACAGGACCACATCCACAGAGATACATTCTAAACTCTAGAATGTGTTCTAAAGTCACAGAGATACATTCTAAACTCTAGAATGTGTTCTAAAGTCACAGAGATACATTCTAAACTCCAGAATGGGTTCTAAAGTCACAGAGATACATTCTAAACTCACAGAGATACATTCTAAACTCCAGAATGTGCTCAAACTCTAATCTGGCTCAGATATGTTCTAAACAAAGAGTTGCATTCTTGAAGCCTGAGTGCCAGTCTGTTTTTACTCGCTTGCCAGATCCTTGTCATTCCAAACATATTTGGCATTACAATTCCAAAAAGAGTTAACTAGAGAGCAGAAACAGACGGGTACTCAGGCTATTTTATTGAGGACTATCAGACAAACCTTGAACTCGTGCCTGTGCTAAAGATTAGGCTAAATGACCTTGAAGCTTATTGACAATCCTCAATACTTTCTCTGGAGTATTTACTCACTTTCATTAACTTAGCTCAGGCTGAGGTGTTTTTTACAGGTTGTCAGATCGAGGTAGTTTTAGTTTTACAGGTAGTGTTGACAAATACAGTCAGTGTGTGTATAGATATATATTAGTATATACACTGCATGCACAATTTAGGCAAGTGAGTATTCTGATATTATTATTTCAATGCACATTTTCCAACTCCAAACCATATAAACTTGAATGCTTATTGGATTTAATCATATTTGTGTAATGAGGGAGGATGTGGCGAAAGTGAATAACACCTTATAAACTCAGCAACAAAAAAAAGGAACGTCCTCACTGTCAACTGCGTTTATTTTCAGCAAACTTAACATGTGGAAATATTTGTATGAACATAACAAGATTCAACAACTGAGACAAACTGAACATGTTCCACAGACATGACTAACAGAAATGGAATAATGTGTCCCTGAATAAAGTGTGTGTGTGGGGTCAAAATCAAAAGTAATAGTCAGTATCTGGTGTGGCCACCAGCTGCATTAAGTACTGCAGTGCATCACCTCCTCATGGACTGCACCAGATTTGCCAGTTCTTGCTGTGAGATGTTACCCAACTCTTCCACGAAGGCACCTGCAAGTTCAGTCTGAGCACTGATGGAGGGATTGTGGGTTCCTGGGGTAACTCAGGCAGTTGTTGTTGCCATCCTGTACCTGTCCCGCAGGTGTGATGCTCGGATGAACCGATCCTGTGCAGGTGTTGTTACACATGGTCTGCCACTGCGAGGACGATCAGCTGTCTTCCTGTCTCCCTGTAACGCTGTCACAGTACGGACATTGCAATTTATTGCCCTGGCCACATCTGCAGTCCCGTGCCTCCTTGCAGAATGCCTAAGGCACCCTTTACAATGTTTAAACCCTTGCAATGAAGATATGTGAAGTTATTTTGATTGTTACGAATTATGTTTGAAAGACAGGGTCCTGAAAAAAGGGACATTGATTTTTTTGCTGAGTTTATCAAAAGTGTGCATAATTATTAGGCAGCTTCTTTACCTCAGGTAAAATGGGCCAAAAAAGAGATGTAACTGACACTGAAAAGTCCAAAATTGTAAAATGCCATTCAGACGGATGCAACATTCTTGAAATAGCTTAACTATTGAGGCATGACCACCGGACAATCAAACGGTTTGTTTGCGAATAGTCAACTGGGGCGCAAAAAAACGCATGGAGGAGAAAAGGTGCAAATTAACTGCAAAAGACTTGAGAAGAATTAAACATCAAGCTACCAGGAACCCACTCTCCTCCAGTGCCACCATATTCCAGAACTGAGAAGAATTAAACATCAAGCTACCAGGAACCCACTCTCCTCCAGTGCCACCATATTCCAGAAATGAGAAGAATTAAACGTCAAGCTAATAGGAACCCACTCTCCTCCAGTGCCACCATATTCCAGAACTGAGAAGAATTAAACATCAAGCTACCAGGAACCCACTCTCCTCCAGTGCCACCATATTCCAGAAATGAGAAGAATTAAACGTCAAGCTAATAGGAACCCACTCTCCTCCAGTGCCACCATATTCCAGAAATGAGAAGAATTAAACGTCAAGCTACCAGGAACCCACTCTCCTCCAGTGCCACCATATTCCAGAACTGAGAAGAATTAAACATCAAGCTACCAGGAACCCACTCTCCTCCAGTGCCACCATATTCCAGAACTGAGAAGAATTAAACATCAAGCTACCAGGAACCCACTCTCCTCCAGTGCCACCATATTCCAGAAATGAGAAGAATTAAACGTCAAGCTAATAGGAACCCACTCTCCTCCAGTGCCACCATATTCCAGAACTGAGAAGAATTAAACATCAAGCTACCAGGAACCCACTCTCCTCCAGTGCCACCATATTCCAGAAATGAGAAGAATTAAACGTCAAGCTAATAGGAACCCACTCTCCTCCAGTGCCACCATATTCCAGAACTGAGAAGAATTAAACATCAAGCTAATAGGAACCCATTATCCTCCAGTGGCACCATATTCCAGAACTGCAACCTACCTGGAGTGTCCAAAAGTACAAGGTGTCAAGTGCTCAGAGACATGGCCAAGGTCAAGTAGGCTGAAACACGACCACCACTGAATATGATTCACAAGTTGAAGCATCAAGATTGGGCAAAGGTATACCTGAAGACAGGTTTTAGGGTCAGATTACATGAGAGTGAATGTTGATGGACCAGGTGGATGGGCACGTGGCTGGACCAGTAATGGACACAGGGCACCACTTCGAGTCAGGCACCAGCAAGGTGGAGGAGGGGTACTGGTATGGGCTGCCATCATTAAGGATGAGGTAGTTGGACCTTTTTGGGTTGAAGATGGACTGAAACTCAACTCCAAAACCTGCTGCCGGTTTCTGGAAGATTCTTTCTTCAATCAGTGGTACAGGAAGAAGTCCTCAGCATTCAAGAAGGCCATGATCTTCATGCAGGACAATGCTCCTTCACATGCATCCAAGTACTCCACTGCTTGGCTAGCCAGCAAGGGCCTCAAAGATGCCCGAATAATGACCTGGCCCCCTTCCTCACCTGACCTCTTGATACTCCCCATCCCGGATCCGGGATCGTGAATAAAGCCTCAGGCTCATTAGCATAACGCAACGTTAACGATTTCTGAAAATCGCAAATAAAATGAAAATAATGTGCCTGCTCTCAAGCTTAGCCTTTTCTTAACAATACTGTCATCTCAGATTTTCAAAATATGCTTTTGAACCATAGCAAATCAATCATTTGTGTAAGAGTATTGCAAGCTAGCTTAGCATTTTGCGTAGCATTTAGCACGCAACATTTTCACAAAAACCAGATAACCAAATAAATAAAATAATTTACCTTTGAAGAGCTTCGGATGTTTTCAATGAGGAGACTCTCAGTTACATAGCAAATGTTCAGTTTTTCCTGAAAGAATCTTTGTGTAGGAGAAATCGCTCCGTTTTGTACATCACATTTGGCTACCGAAACGAACCGAAAATTCAGTCACCAAAACGTCAAACTTTTTCCGAATTAACTCCATAATATCGACCGAAACATGGCAAACGTTGTTTAGAATCAATCCTCAAGGTGTTTTTTCACATATCTCTTCATTGATATGCAGTTCGTGGAAGCCTGCTTTCCCCTCAGAATCGCATGGAAAAATACCAGCAGCTGAAAATTACGCACCAATTTCGACGGAGGACACCGGGCGGACACCTGGAAAATGTAGTCTCTTATGGTCAATCTTCCAATGATATGCCTACAAATACGTCACAATGCTGCAGACACCTTGGGGAAACGACAGAAAGGGCAGGCTCATTCCTCTCGCATTCACAGCCATATAAGGAGACAATGGAAAACGGAGCCTCAAAAATCCTGCTGATTTCCTGGTTGCCGTTTCATCTTGGTTTTGCCTGTAGCCCCCGTTCTAGGGCACCCACAGACAATATCTTTGCAGTTCTGGAAAATTCAGAGTGTTTTCTTTCCAAAGCTATCAATTATATGCATAGTCGAGCATCTTTTTGTGACAAAATATCTTGTTTAAAACGGGAACGTTTTTCATCCAAAAATGAAATTGCGCCCCCAGAGTTTCAAGAGGTTAAATCCTATTGAGAACTTGTGGGCCCTTCTCAAATGTGAGATTTACAGTGAGGGAAGAGAATACACCTCTTTGAATGGCATTTGGGAGGCTGTGGTTGCTGCTTCAGTGAAGTTGATCGTGAACAGATCAAGAAACTGACAGACTCCATGGATGGAAGGCTCATGACAGTTATTGAAAAGAAGGCTAGTTATATTGGTCACTGAAAGGCCAAAAATGTTATTTGTCATTGTGTGTTATGTTGCCCTTACTCTAAAAACGGAAAATAAACAAGTTGGGAGAAATTATTTTTGTAATTTAATAATTCTGCACTTATATTCCCCTGAGAAAGACAACTCACTTTTCCTTTGTTAAACATTCAGGTTTGAGGTTCAATAACATTTGATTGACTGAGAGCGTAGTGTTTGTTCAACAATCAAATTAATCCTGAGGAATACAATTAGTTTAATAATTGTGCACGCAATATATATATATATATGACATTCATTTGTAGGCGATTTTGATTGTTTTTCTCACCACTTTTTAAATTTTGTCTTAATGTTTTTTGAACGTAGTAGGACATTGATTTGAGTTGCTTTGAGATTCTTGTTGGCTTGGTTGTTTACTTCCGTAGTGTATTTTGCTTGCAATTTGTTTGTGAAATGCTGTATGATGTACTCATAAATGAAATGAAAACAAAATAATTGTAATTTGGCATGGTGTCCATATGCATGAATTTTTATAAAGCTGCACCATTTTCTCTCCACCCCATTGCAAAATGTATAGAACTGTAGGAAATGTAAATTCTCTCTCAACCGTCAAGAGGGGGGGACCACTAAAATGTTTTGCCACCACCAACAAAATCTCGTCTAGGACCCCCAAAAGGCTAGAGCCGGCCCTGCATGGATTACAGTTAGCGGTAAACCAGAGACTGGTACCCAGATTATATTGAGATTTTAGGTCAGTTGTCTATTTTCTAACAGTTTTGCGGTGTTAACGTCTTTTGAACCAGTTTTGCTCACTGGGATATACAGCTCCTATGGAAAGTATTCAGACCCCTTGAATTTTTCCACTGTTAGGTTACAGCCTTACCCTAAAATTGATTGATGAGGGGAAAGAAAACAAAATCCACACATCTCATAATGACAAAGCAAAAACAGGTTTTTAGAAATTTGAATATTTAGTAAAAATAAAACATTTACATAAGTATTCAGAGCCTTTACTTTGAAGCACCTTTTGCAGCATCGAGTCGTCTTGGGCATGACGTGTCAAGCTTGGCACACCTGTATTTGGGAAGTTTCTCCCATTCTGCTCTGCAGATCCTCTCAATCTCTGTCAGGTTGCTGCACAGCTATTTTCAGGTCTCTCCAGAGATGTTCGATCGTGTTCCGTCCAGGCTCTGGCTGTCCAGGCTCTCATGGTCAGCAAGTCTTTGGGTGCCCTTTGGCAAACTCCTAGCGGGCTGTCATGTGCCTTTTACTGAGGAGTGGCTTCTGTCTGGTCACTACCACAAAGGCCTGATTTGTGGAGTGCTGCAGAGATGGTTGTCCTTCTGGAAGGTTCTCCCATCTCCACAGAGGAACTCTGGAGCTCTGTCAGAGTGACCATCGGGTTCTTGGTCATCTCCCTGACCAAGACCCTTCTCACCCGATTGGTCAGTTTGGCCGGGTGGCCAGCTCTAGGAAGAGTCTTTGTGGTTCTAAACTTCTTCCATTTAGGAATGAGGCTACTGTGTTCTTGGGAACCTTCAATGCCACAATCTTCCCCCAGATCTGTGCCTCAATATAATCCTGTCTCGGAACTCTACGGACAATTCCTTCGACCTCATGGCTTGCTCTGACATGCACTGTCAACTGTGGGACCTTATATAGACAGGTGTGTGCCTTTCCAAATCATGTAAAATCAATTGAATTTACCACAGGTGGACTCTAATCAAGTAGTATAAACATCAAGGATAATCAATGGAAACAGGATGCACCTGAGCTAATTTGAGGCTCATAGCAAAGGTCTAAATACTTATGTAAATAAGTTATTAATTAATACATTTACAAAGTATAATTTATTGATCTTTTGTTTTCAAATGGATTCCTGGTAAATCTGGTTGAGAGAATACCAAGAGTGTGCAAAGCTGTCATCAAGGCAAAGGGTAGCTACTTTAAAGAATCTCAAATATATTTTGATTTGTTTAACACTTTTTGTTAGTACATTATTCCATATGTGTTATTTCATAGTTTTGATGTCTTCACTATTATTCTAAAATGTAAAAAACAGTAAAAATAAAGAAAAACCCTGGAATGAGAATGAGTGTCAAACTTGACTGGTACTGTACATAAGGTATGTTTTCACTTGACACTCAATTGTACCAGAATTATCACAAAATAATATAATTGCAATCAAGGAGTGTGATTTCGGATGAAAAAGGTAAAGATGACAATCATTAGTGTTTGGCATTTTGTATTTGACATTTTTGTAGTGAAATCAATTGTGCAATTAACAAAAATGGCCATTTCATTTATACATGAACAGTTAAACATTGAATTAGAATGCAATCATTTCAGCCACTACTGAACATAGTTTGTATTTTCTCTTCTCTTCTTAACTAGGCACTTGTAGTCAAGTTTGAATCATTGAATGTTTGTTTCCATCTAGTAAAAAAACATGAAACCAGAAAAATAAAACATGTCGCTGAGACTTCTAGGCCTCTAAATAATATCTATATTATCGATGTTCCCACAACCACCTTTTCACTTTTCTCAGCCTGTAAAAGTGCATTGTGTTGTTTGGCATTGTGGTTAAGGTATTACAATGGTTACAGTAGGCTATTACCAGGGTGATTACACAACTCAGCACTCGATCTTCTTGCCGTAGCTTTCGACCACGTCTGGGGTGATACTCTCGTCCTCCTCCACGTCCTCTGTGACGGACTTGCCCACCAGCTGGTAGATGTCTTCGGGGGGAACGCCCTTCGGCTCGCCCACCTTCACCCCCAGCATGTCCATACTCAGCACAGTGCCTTTGGGGATCGCCACCTTGGCCACCACTGATTTCCCCAGCTGGAAGAGGACACAATGAATATATTAAAAGAAGTTCTGACATCCTTTCCTGTTTGAAGCAACATTATTGGGCCCAGTACTTGGGTATAACAACAAACCAAGAAACCCTAAATATCAAAGATCATAAAGCCTATAGGGTACAGAGTTTTTCCAGGTCAGATGACAAGGGAAAAAAAACTCCTAGCCCTAACACACACCCACCCACCCCTGAATTGGAATAAATGCTTAATAATGTTTGTAAAAATAAAATACCCCATTGTCTTGCATCAGACTGCCATTAATCATTGCAGTTGGCCGTCAGGCTATGTGGTAAGAATAACATAATCTGTTGGAATACAATGAAAAGTGCCCATCCAGGAAGTACCTTATCGTGGCATGGCTTCTCACAGGGCAGCATCTGCTTGATGCTCGTCCCCAGAGACCTCTCCACCAATCGGATGGCTTTCACCAGCTCTGTCAGCTCAGAGGGCTCCAGAGAAGCTTCGTGGTCACTTCCCTTCCAGCTCTTGTCCAGGGTCACATGACGCTCAATGACCTTTGCCCCCAGCGCCACTGCTGCCACGGAGATGTGGACCCCAGACTCGTGACCGGAATATCCGATGGGAATATCAGGGAATTCCTTCTGGTATTCCTATGAACAAGATTATGGGTCATTTTCCTGCCTCGAAACACGTATTCTCCTTGGATTTAACCTTAACCACAGGCTAGCACTAATGTTCCATTGATTTATAACATAAATAAGATGCACCGTGTGTTTAGGGGTGACAAGGTTGACAGCCAACTTTCTGATCTTGCCTGAAACAACTCCTTCGTTCAAACTAATGAAAAACTCTTACTGCGATGACACGCAGGTTGACATCTTCCGCCTCCAATGGGTAGGCACTGGTGCACTGCAGGATGCAGAAGTTCTGATTGTGTTTCTTGACTGTCTGGTAGACCCGTCTCATTGTCTCCATTGACTGCATGCCACTGGACACCACCATGGGGCGACCTAGCATTAAACATCAAAGAGATTTGAGATTCATTTCACCAACAAACAAAAAACGCTTTGCTTTATCCTCGATATTTAGATTTTTTTTACTACACTTTCAGGGGTATAAAGTAGACCAAATAATCAAACTACCTCAGAGGCTAAAATGTTCATTTTTACATTTAGCAGCCAAAGACAAATATCTATCATACTGTAAACTTTAATCACTGACCCTTTTTAGCAGTCTTTTCCAGATAGGGAAAGTTGTTGGTGTCCCCTGAACCGACTTTGAAGAAAGGCACATCAAGCTCATGTAGAAACTCCACAGCCATCTAACAAGAGATACAACAAATAACAAACAAATAACTACAGTTTTCATATGCATTATACAGGCCCATTCAATATAGTACCACAGGAGTCAATAGACCCCAAAAAAGCCTAGCAGTCAAACAGGGAAATGGTTCCAATCGTTTTTCCCCCATTCATTTTTCCCCATAGGGGATTTTAGTAACACTTAAAATAAGGGCTGAGTTTCATGTAGGATTAACCTGGTGTGCCATTTTGATAACTGTAAATCTCTAGGACAAGGTGACTTATCAATATATTTGCCTGTATTTACCCCACAAAAATGAAATGCTAATTAGCAGCTAATGTGGCTATCATAAAGAACTACAAATGCCATGAGTCGAGGCAAAGATAAGAATCTCTGGATTAATTTACTAATGTTAGCTAAATGTACCAGTGAATAAATTGGCTACACTTCTTTAAAAATGTACAATCCTGTGAACTGTCTTGTGCAAGTTTTAAATTGACAATATCTGTCAGCAAAGGTGTCACTTGGAGACGAAGTTCAGGAGTGCAGGGATTTGTCGTTTTGCATGACGTCTACTTTGATGCTATTTAGCATTTTCGAATCTGAGCGTAAATAGAGCTGAATATGTTAATAAAAGTCACCCTGTCAGATTGAGATTTACATGGTTATCAAAACATCATGCCGGGGTAAAGATACAGGAAACACAGCCCTTATTTTAGGCGTTTCTAAAGTTCCCTATGGGAAGAATGTATTGTGAAACAATTGGAACCATTTCCCTATTTGACTGCTAGATTTTATGGGTATTATGACACCTCCACTATGGGGCTCTATGGGCCAATTCCACATCAACATCATTCTTACCTCATCCATTCCTGAAGCAGTAAAGAAAATTCCAACCTCCTTTGCATAATTCTGCAGCTCTAAGTATTGTGTATGACTGAACTCAAGGTGACGCTTGTGCTCTCCGTATGTCTTTCCCCAGGACTGTTTGGAGGTGTAGGGACGCTCCAAAGCACGCTTGTTGAACTTGTACTCAAGTTCACTCTTCTGAAACTTGGCGCAGTCTGCCCCACAGTCCTGTGAATTGATTTCCAATATGAGTAGGGTCACATAGTTGTAAAATGTGTTACCAATGACGATGAGAAGGGAACCTTGTTTCAAATCTTCTCTCATTGATTGAGACAGGTGGGTCCACACCCCAAAGTGCCACATGCCATGATGACACTCACCTGTCTCGAACAATGAGAGAAGATTTGAAATAGACAAGATGGCGACAAAGACATTGTTGGATTACTCATGGAGCAAAACATTAATACATTTAAACGCATCACCTGCAACTGGACACTGACATTTTAGAAGTTAGTTGTTTGGCTGAATCAAAAACAAAGATAGTATTGCCAAGTTAAGGTTGGTTGAAATGTCACTGTGCTACACCAAACAGTACCCAACCTGTAACTCAGGCAAGAAAGGCATTTCACTGTACTTGTGCACGTGAAATTAAAAAGCTTAAACTTGACTTGAATGGATACCAAAAATCTTTGGTTAGATCACATAATGTAAATCTGTAGCTTACACAACCACTGCCTTTTCATTAAACAGTCAAATGGTGTGATAATCCAATTTGTAAGTCGCTCTGGATAAGAGCGTCTGCTAAATGACTTAAATGTAAATAATTGTGTGTATGAGGTTGGGTATCTGTTGTGCCACATCTCTGGCTCTGGTAGGAAATCCATATCCACCAATATCAATCCTTACTAAATTGACCAATATATGCCCATGGTCTCTGTCACAAATTCACTATTTTAAATACAGCCCCAGCAAGCAACAGAGCTACTGTCATTTTACAGTCCTGTGGGCACTGGAATCGATCATTTAGTCATTGGCACAGTAGCAGGGCAGTAGTTAGACAAGAAGCAGCGTCATTCAAAAGAGACTGGACTGTCAATTGAAACTGCCAAATTGGTCAATGCATTTATACTAAAGTAGCTGCTAGTTTACTAGCAAGTAAGTCAGTACCATGGTCCCCAATACAGCAGCTGGGCTAAGAAAACTGATTAAAACATGCTACTAACATTACCTTGGCCATCTTGATCATTTTCTTGGCAATTTCGATATCTCCCTGGTGGTTCTGTCCAATTTCTGCAATAATGAAACAGGGGTTAGAACCCCCAATCATCCTGCCAGGACAAAGCTCGAATTTCAGAGGCATTTTGGAAATGTGATAAATCCGGTTTCCTAAAAATGTTGTGGCGATAAAATGTTCGCTTGCTCTGAGCCAGTAGTAGAGACGGTCAGGTGCGGGTTTTCGCGGAAAAGGTCGAGCTAATTTCCACGTTGCACATCCGGAATCCACGTGGTTTCCTCTCCACTCATGTTTCAAAATAAAGGTTCTCCATTCACTCACAGGTCATTTCAGGATTCTCAAAAGTCAAAATATGAGACACTGTCATGAGTAATATTTTATTATTATTATAGGAGCAGTCAATCATTATCTGTATACATTGTATTTTACTTTTTAACACCAAATTCTATTTCACATCCTCTGATATAGAAAAGTAAACATCCACCACATGTATATAAATACATGTACCTTATATAGACAGTCAAGTCTACTATATTCGGATCTAATCTGTTTGTTTCTACCTATAAAAAAACGTTAACTTGCTTCTGACTATACATCGCCCAGTGCCATGTTCAGTAGCCAAACGTTGCAGATAGAAATGCAATGGAGCCGACGTGATTCCTAACATGCAAACCAGGCATTAAACCGTAAAGTGATGGGCCAGGTTATATGTTTGGCTAGCTCAATCTTGATGTGACTTGAATTTAAAAGAATAATAGCCTAGACTGGTGCAATATGGTGGAAGGAAACTCTCTTGCCCATGTTTACACCAATCCAAAGCTTCTTTTTTTTAAATTTAGTAGTACATGTAAGAAGAATAAAGTAGACTACCTTTACTTAAGTGAAAGACAGAGAGGGGGGTGGGACGGGACAAATTAAGTCAAGGCACATGTTATGCTTATGCAATATTGTAGAATTTTGAAACTGAAAAAAAACAATTTTTGGATGACACCCAGGTGTATTTTGTTACACCGAAATTAACATCTGTTTTTAGAGGAATGAGGATGAACAGTCCACCACACAAACCTTTTTAAAATTGTCCACAATGAACGCTTGTGATGCAGTGTAAATATTATGTAACTAATAACATTTTCAGACAGAGTTTATTAAGGTTAAACGTAAGATTCACTAACACCTTCAAATAAGGTTAATAAAAAGCAGCTGCAACAAAAGCAAAAAAAATCCACATTTAACATATTATGTTTATGTAATATTGTAGAATTTTGCATCTGAAAAACATATTGAGTGACAGCCAGCAGTATTTTGATTGTTGACAGAAATGAACATCCGTTTTTTTAATGATGCTGGTCAACAATCCACCACACATTTTTTTTTTAAATTGCCAACAATTAACACTTGTTAGGTAGTGTTGAATACTCCTGGCTCCTCGCATAGTCTTTAGACGTGACAGACTCGATTAATAAATTAAACAGTGCTTCTTCTCTCTTTTTAAACTAATTTGAATGAGGTTGCCAAGCTTCTGCTACTGGTTGCCATTGACGTGGAGCTAGTAATAGCTGGAGGCTGTCTCACCTTGACTTCATCTTGATTTTATTTAATCTCTGTTCCACACTGGCTGCCATCTTCTGACACTACAATACATTTCCTCTTGTCCTTTCCAGTAATGTACTCTAAATAATCCCATATGGTGTTTTGCCTTTCTTCATTGATAATTTGTGATGCACAAACTCGGCCTATTTGAAACATCACTATCTACTAGAAGCATTTAAAACGACGGAAGCTTGAAAACCAATGACGTATGTATACCCTGGATTGCTATTGGTACTCCCTTGTTGGAGAAGTCCTCCATAGGAATTAATGTAACTCTACAGTATTTCAATTAAATATTTAAAGGAAAAAATGACATGTATTTAAGTATGTTTTGTTGTTGTAGTGGACACAGTAAAAGTAGTACTCTCTCTAAAAAAAAAGACTAAGAAATGTTTTATATTTTTTTTTCATTTTTTATGTTTAGCTCACATAATATAATTTCAAAGTATGCTTTAAGGTGTCTAATATAATACACATGTCAAAAACTAATGTAGACATTTAAAAAATGCATTTCTATAGCTTCCAAATGAGGAGTGCCAAGATGGCTATGCCGTGGCTTCAATACAGCGCCCCCTGTCAGTAATCCAGGGTTTTATACACATCAGTGTCAAAAACCCTAGTAGTAAAAACATTTTTCTAAAGGTCTTAAATTGTAGTTTCAGTATAGTTTTAGTTTTTCAAATATTTTTCTTAATTATTTTATTACAGGTTACTGAATAGTTTTTCCAATTTTAGTTTAAGTTTTTGTTCCACTTACATGTTATTCAATCATTTCCCCCACATCTCTCGCGTGCTCGAACGCGCCTCTGCGTAGCCAAGAGCTACAGTAGAACTTGGTTCTATTTGAGATGCACTGTGTTGACTGTCGCCTCCTTATTGGGTCTCAGGAAAAAGATACAAACACACGTTGATTCTTGAAATACACGAGGAGAGATTCATTAAAGATAATTAACTAGGTTTCTCTTTTCATCTGTGGATTTATCGTTGGAGGAGAGAAACACACGATTTTGTACAACTCCGGTTCAAAATTGTACAAAGAACCAGCTAAATTAAGGAAAATATGGCATGTCAGGTAAAATAACAACTCAATGTTCATCTCCCAGGACAAACGATCTAGCAACAGATAGCGACCTAAATGTCCATGATTGTTTCGAACTGTCCACAAATGAATATAGTTTGTTCACAGTTGCCTTTGATATTTTAACCTGAGTGTCATGATCGCATTTGATGTGGATGGACAAAATCAACATGCGAATGCATGCGTGTGGCCGCTTCACCAAACCAGCCCCCTGAAATGTTGATTTCGACTATCCCCATCAGACACGTTCATGACAAGCAGGTTAAATTAGAAAAACAAACTACAGTATATTAATTTGGGGACAGGTTGAAACACACGACTCATTCACGGATATTTAACTATTGCTAGCTAATTTGCCCTGGGACATAAACATTGGTTTGTTAGTTTAAATATGGGGTCCCTTTTTTGCTGGATCTTTGCAGAATGTTTTGTTGTCATAATCTTTGCAGAATGTTTTGTTGTCATACAAAATCATGTTCTCTACTCCGACAATTAATCCACAGATGAAAGGGGAAACCTAGTTCGTTTTTAGACAGCTTTCTTTGATTAATCTCTTCTCGTTCATCTTTCAATCACCCACTTGGGTTAGTATGCTCGTGAAAACCTATGAGTAGATGGGAGAGGCGGGACTTGCAGGCATTATATAAGGGTCTGAAATGGAACCAAGTTCTATTTATCGCCTGGCTATGCCCATTGATGCGCATGAGCAGTTAAATGATTGAATAATGGGTACATTCGTTTTGCGACACCACCGCACACAACTTGGCTGTCTGGTGATACGGATCATATGTCGGATTGATAGTCTGTTACATAGCGGATTGCGGTAATTAAAGTGGCTGTTTAGGGGAACCAACACATTAGGTTTGGTGAAATAACAGCAGGTTATGAGACTGAGGTTAAAGTGAGGAAAATAATTGGGGTTAGGCTTTGCTCCAATACTGACATGACCACTGGATGAAGATGTATGCCTACTCAATCTAGCCAAAATGGTAGAATGTAAACAGACCATCAGTATCATAACAATAGTCTAGTTAACATGTTTGTCAGCCCTTGTTGTTGTAGACGTCCACCATACGTGGCGTGATGCTCCCATCCTCCTCCACGTCCTCTGTGACGGCCTTGCCCACCAGCTGACCCATGTCTTCAGGAGAGACGCCCCTCGGCTCGCCCACCTTCACCCCCAGCATATCCATACTCAGCACCGTGCCTTTGGGTATCGCCACCTTAGCCACCACTGACTTCCCCAGCTGGAAGAGAAAATAATACGGAGATGTCCTCCTACAATATGTGCTGTTGTAGGTTATACAGTACAAAGATAATACTTGATGTAAGGGAGGTTTATGACAAACATAATGGTCCTACCTTTTAAATGAATGTGAATATAACATCATTTTTGGAGAAAGTTATTATTACAAATATTTGTGTGTCTCAACATCAAGTTAACTTTAATGAACTTATCCTCTGCAGCAGAGGTAACTCTGGGTCTTCCTTCCCTGTGGCGGTCCTCATGAGAGCCGATTTCATCATAGTGCTTGATGGTTTTTGCGACTGCACTTGAAGAAACTTTTGACTGACCTTCATGTCTTAAAGTAATGATGCTTATTTGAGTTGTTCTTGCCATAATAAGGACATGGTCTTTTACCAAATATGGCTATCTTCTGTATACCACCCCTACCTTGTCACAACACAACTGATTGGCTCAAATGCATTATGAAGGAAAGAATTTCCACAAATTAACCTTTAACAAGGCACACCTGTTAATTGAAATGCATTCCAGGTGACTACCTCATGAAGCTGGTTGAGAGAATGTCAAGAGTGTGCACAGCTGTAATTAAGGCAAGGATGGCTACTTTGAAGAATCTCAAATATAAATATGTTTTGATTTGTTTAACACTTTTTTGGTTACTACATGATTCCATATGTGTTATTTCATAGTTTTGTTGAAAATAGTAAAAATAAATAAAAACCCTTTAATGAGTAGGTGTGTCCAAACTTTTGACTGGTACTGTATGTACATGTATTATTTCAGTTTTACATTTTTTATTAACTAGCAAAAATGTCTAAAACCCTTTTTTTGTCTTTGTCATTATGGGGTATTGTGTGTAGCTTGATGAGAGGGTTAAAAAAACAATTTAATACATTTTAGAATAAGACTGTAACATAACAAAATGTGGAAAAAGGGAAGGGGTCTGAATACTCTCTGAATGCACTGTATGTCAAAAATATACTAAATAAATATTTTCCCTTTACCATTCAAAAATTATGTCGTATTTATTTTCATTTAAACCTTCTGAGGCTAACTCACCTTGACATAGCAGGCTTTCTCACAGGGTAGCATCTGTTTGATGCCCGTGCCTTGGGCCCGCTCCACCAAGCGGATGGCTCTGACGAGCTCTGTCAGCTCAGAAGGCTCCAGTGACGCCTCGTGGTCGTTGCCCTTCCAGCTCTTGTCCAGGGTCACGTGGCGCTCCACGACTTTTGCCCCCATTGCCACTGCTGCCACAGTGATGCTGATTCCCCTCTCATGGCCAGAATATCCAATGGGAATATCAGGGAATTCCTTCTGGTATTCCTACAGTATGTCAGGAAAAGGGATAGTAAAATTCCATGGGTCAATTAATTTCCTTTAGTGGTGGCCTGAACAGAAATATGTTAAATTCTTGTTCTCTCTCTCTCTCCCGCTCTCTCGCCCTCTCCTCTCTCTCTCTCTCTCTCTCTCTCTCATTGCTGTGCACTTGACTCAACCTATGATTCCCTATGATGTTACTCTGGGGTGACAACAGATATCTTGCTGATCCTGCCTGACAACCCTTTCCTTGTAATAAACCAATGGGATGTCTTACTGCTATGACACGCAGGTTGACATCCTCAGGGTCCAATGGGTAGGCACTGGTGCACTGTAGGATGGTGAAGTTCTGATTGTGTTCCTTGACTGTCTGATAGACCCGTCTCATTGTCGCCATTGACTGCATCCCACTGGATATCACCATAGGCCGTCCTGAGGTTAAACAAAGTTGTAATTTCAACAGTAACTGACTTGACTGATATGCCGCATATTACACATGTGGACTGCACATTCAGTGTATAACTTTTCACTTTTACCACAGTCACAGGTGATAAAGGTGTAGTACATATATAACACAGTGTTAACTTAAATCACTTAACCTTTTCTTGCAGTCAGTTCCAGATAGGGGAAATTGTTGGCATCGCATGAGGCAACTTTGAAGAAGGGTACATCAAGCTCATCCAGGAACTCCACAGCCATCTGACAAAGCGAAGCGAAGCAGTTGGGATGGTCATGCATGTTTTGCTTGAAATCCGGAATATCTACACAGTCGCAGCAGACGAATTCAATAGACATTTATCATGGAATAACCTCTTACCTCGTCCATCCCAGAAGCGGTGAAGAAGATTCCAACCTCCTTTGCATATTTCTGGAGCTCTCTATATTGTTCATGACTGAACTCTAGATGGCGTTTGTGGTCACCGTATGTCTTTCCCCAGGAATGTTTGGAGGTGTAGGGACGCTCCAGAGCACGCTTGTTGAACTTGTACTCAAGTTCACTCTTCTGAAATTTGGCACAGTCTGCACCACAGTCCTGTGAATTGATGCCAACATGAGTAAAAGCACCAAACACACACACACACACACACACACAATTTCCGTTTATGCAAATCCATGCACAGCAGCAATACAGTATCAGGATCACAGCAGAAAATACCTTTCCCCTCAGTCCTGCCATTTCTGCATGAGCTTTTGATTTGAGGTTATTAAAGGAAGATTTACATGGGAGGGATGCAGGATGAATAAGTTGCTCCACACTCATACATGTATATGTGTGCCTTTCTATCCGATTCTCCCAGAGAATCTTGTCACCCAACCTATTATATTTAACTGAAGCTTGAAAATACTTTCAATGAAGACCATGTTCTGTATTCAGCATGCTTTTTGTCCATAACTGTGTCCAGGCTACCAGTCGTTATAGTCTTACAATGTCTCTTCATTTAGCTTCCATTACCTTGGCCATCTTGATCATTTTCTTTGCGATTTCAATATCTCCTTGGTGGTTCTGTCCAATTTCTGCAATAACGAAACAGGGGTTAGAACCACCGATCATCCTGCCAGGACCAAGTTCGAATTTCAGAGTCATTTTCAAAATTATAGTGATAAATTAAGTTGGTAAATTATTTAAAGTCTATGGCAAATAATATTTTAAGGATGAGATTGTCAGGGGCAATCTTGCACGGTGGAAAAAGGAAGAAATTGCTTATCGTCTGCCCTTTTATCCAAATCCTTAAAGTCAGCCCATCCAATGATATGCCAGTATCCTGACCAGTTATGCAAAAAGTGACAGGTAGGGCTTATTGTTTTTTTTAGCCTGGATGCCAGTCTGTTTCTTTTCGCCTTATGGAATTGTTCTCACGTTATTGTCATTTGACAAGAGCCCAAACAAATCTGGAACCAGGCAACAACAACAAAAACGCAAATAAGATCTAAATAAGGATATTTGCAAATACATTCAATAAGGAAATGAGTACAGTGATAGATACCAAGTTCTCTCTCGTGCGCAGTTCAGACAATTAGTGAAGGAGATAGTCTTATACTTAGGCTGTTGTTTTTTTTACTGGAAGAAAGACCCACGTTGAGCGCAGCTTTATAAAAACATTATTTACATTGAGTGTAAAATACTGTTTTATATTATTGCTTTATATCTTTACCTTTGATATAATTATATCCTCTTTGATTGTTTTTATATATCCTTAGAGATTGAAAATAGGGTTAGATTTAAAGCTCTTTGAGTATGACAGTGGACTGTAGGAATGCGCACTCCCAATAACTCAATTTCTCCTGACTGATTAGAAGTCCTGTGATATGCACAGAGAAATCCTGGGTGGTGGAAAAGTACCGAAGTACATCTTTGTGGAAGGGAGAGGGTGAGAGCTGAGGGTGTAAGTGGACACGGCGCTGTCTGGAATGCACTGTATTCAGCTGGACATCTTTGTGGACGTCACTTTGAGTTTGGGCTCTTTTGTGTGATAAATATGTTTATGTTTTTTTCAGATATGGGTCTTCTTATCAATCGGCGTTGTCGCCAGGATATCACGCTTAAGGAACAGATAGTTTTCTGTGGAGAGTGAAGCTTCAAATGTTTAAACAAATCTTAGATATGGCCATTTAGGAAACATCCTGTGCGTGTGCGTGCGCGTGTGCGTGCGTGCGTGTGTGACAGTTGGATGTATCCCGTCTGTAACAGGTGGACAGTGCAACTGTTACTAAATCCGAGGGGATAGAGATAGTATTTAGAACTCAACAGCATATGGTTCTGGGGTGGGAATTGTATCTAGTACAGATTCCCACAGGGGAAGGATATATTGTACATGTACAAAATATTCCTAAATAAATGAATGAATCTAGAAATTTAGACTGGAAAATGAACACAATTAGTGAGATACGATTGGTCCCCGAAAGGATACATTATAAAAACGCCACAATATAACCCACAACTTGGAATGAAAGTCGTTTTAGAAGAAGGAGTCACTGCTTAGTGGGAAAAAACTTGGGTTCCAATATATATGATGGGAATGAGAGACATTGTCCGTTCGTTGAACCTGTACAGGAGAGGGAGAGGCAAGGACTGAGAGCTTTGTGGTGATATGGCTCTTTATGCCTCCTAATCCACTGACCGGTGGGCACAAACAGTGAAGCAAACAGAAGAGAAGTTTAAAAGTGTGTATATAAAGGTTGCCACGGTAAGTTTCCAGAGACAGGAAAGGACGTCTCAGGGGATGTGTTAAAGGAAGTGATCATGGTATGTAATCACTGAGCTATAACTTGAACTACAGACAGCCTCCAAGATGGCTGAAAACCGATTTGTGGGGGGCTGACATCTTGCTAGTTCCAGTTTCAGGAGCTCATTAGTACATGACCACTAGCCCAGCCAAGACGTGAATTCCAGGGCAAGCCAGAGCAGGCCGAAGATATTGATCAGTGGTGGAGGGGAAATCTGCAGGCATGAAGAACCACCACACAACCCTGACACAGCCACTGAAAACAGAACTAAGAGGACAGTGCTTCAGCTTGCTCAATATGTACACCTCAGGAGACAGTTGGATGCTATTTTCTGTTTAAGACAACAAAATAACAACTTGTTTCAAACTTATTGAATGTCCTTGAGTGGCCCAGCCAGAGCATAGACTTGAACCCGATCAAATATCTCTGGGGAGACCTGAATATACAGTGCCTTGCGAAAGTATTCGGCCCCCTTGAACTTTACGACCTTTTGCCACATTTCAGGCTTCAAACATAAAGATATAAAACTGTATTTTTTTGTGAAGAATCAACAACAAGTGGGACACAATCATGAAGTGGAACGACATTTATTGGATATTTCAAACTTTTTTAACAAATCAAAAACTGAAAAATTGGGCTTGCAAAATTATTCAGCCCCTTTACTTTCAGTGCAGCAAACTCTCTCCAGAAGTTCAGTGAGGATCTCTGAATGATCCAATTTTGACCTAAATGACTAATGATGATAAATACAATCCACCTGTGTGTAATCAAGTCTCTGTATAAATGCACCTGCACTGTGATAGTCTCAGAGGTCCGTTAAAAGCGCAGAGAGCATCATGAAGAACAAGGAACACACCAGGAAGGTCCGAGATACTGTTGTGAAGAAGTTTAAAGCTGGATTTGGATACAAAAAGATTTCCCAAGCTTTAAACATTCCAAGGAGCACTGTGCAAGCGATAATATTGAAATGGAAGGAGTATCAGACCACTGCAAATCTACCAAGACCTGGCTGTCCCTCTAAACTTTCAGCTCATACAAGGAGAAGACTAATCAGAGATGCAGCCAAGAGGCCCATGATCACTCTGGATGAACTGCAGAGATCTACAGCTGAGGTGGGAGACTCTGCCCATAGGACAACAATCAGTCGTATATTGCACAAATCTGGCCTTTATGGAAGAGTGGCAAGAAGAAAGCCATTTCTTAAAGATATCCATAAAAAGTGTTGTTTAAAGTTTGCCACAAGCCACCTAGGAGACACACCAAACATGTGGAAGAAGGTGCTCTGGTCAGATGAAACCAAAATTGATCTTTTTGGCAACAATGCCAATACAATCACCCTGAACACACCATCCCCACTGTCAAACATGGTGGTGGCAGCATCATGGTTTGGGCCTGCTTTTCTTCAGCAGGGACAGGGAAGATGGTTAAAATTGATGGGAAGATGGATGGAGCCAAATACAGGACAATTCTGGAAGAAAAGCTGATGGAGTCTGCAAAAGAGCTGAGACTGGGACGGAGATTTGTCTTCCAACAAGACAATGATCCAAAACATAAAGCAAAATCTACAATGGAATGGTTCAAAAATAAACATATCCAGGTGTTAGAATGGCCAAGTCAAAGTCCAGACCTGAATCCAATCGAGAAAGAACTGAAAACTGCTGTTCACAAATGCTCTCCATCCAAATTTTTCAGTTTTTGATTTGTTAAAATAGTTTGAAATATCCAATAAATGTCGTTCCACTTCATGATTGTGTCCCACTTGTTGTTGATTCGTCACAAAAAAAATACAGTTTTATATCTTTATGTTTGAAGCCTGAAATGTGGCAAAAGGTCGCAAAGTTCAAGGGGGCCGAATACTTTCGCAAGGCACTTTAGCTGTGCAGCGACGCTCCGCACCGAACCTGACAGAGCTTGAGAAGATCTGCAGAGAAGAATGGGAAAAACTCCCCAAACACAGGTGTGCCTCACTTGTAGCGTCATGAAGACTTGAGGCTGTAATCGCTGCCATAGGTGCTTCAACAAAGTACTGAGGAAAGGGTCTGAATAGTTACGTATATGTAATATTTCCGTTTTTTATTTTTTAATACATAGGCAAAAATGTTTTCTAAAAAGGAATATTTTAACTAAGAAAACTATGTAAGAAATTATTAAATCAAATAAATTAATTGAAGAAGAAAAAACCATACAGCCCTGGTCTATGATGTTCTTCTCTCTTTATAATAACTATTTAAGGCGGTGATGGATGGCGTTTAAACATATCTAATTACCTAAATCTAAATGAACTCCGTCACGCAGAAATAGGTGGGGTTATTATGTTTCATGTGAGGATGGCTAACCCAGTGCCTTTCCAAAATCTATGTTGCACCAGTGAGGGGGGCATCCTTCCTCTCTTTTCTTTTTCCTCTCCTGATGAGAAATGTACTGAACAACTACACAAACCTGGTACAGAGAATGTTTCAAACAAGGAGTCTGAAGTACAGGGAAGGAACAGACTCACAAGGGTTGGGCGTATCCAGATTTTCATATCGTTTCTGTACCATACCGGGGTACATGATATTATCCGAAATGCACACAATGGGCACAATTTCTAAAAAACGAAATAAAAAAACATATATTTGTTTTAGACACAACTATTTAGGCAACAGGGATTTTGATCCAGGAGAGGAATGAATGTCTCAGCTCTAACCAAAAAGCTTGATCTTGACATCTAGCCACTTAGCTTGCAATTTAGCAAACCAAATGCATTGCTGGAGCACTGAGCTGGAGAAAATGTATTTGACACATTTTATATTTCTTATAGATATACTCATCTTAATTATAAGTAGTGGGGTAGCACACTCCCCCGCAGCCCCTCGGGGGTTTATATTTTCAATTTATTGGAAATCATACCTTCGGTATTTCGAAATACCCCGGTATACGGTATAAACAGTCTATTGCCCAACGCTAGTGTTGACCTCTATTCTGACTTTCTGGTGAGGCCTGATCACCCAAATATGAAGACGTGTATTGCTTTTGTTTGTTTTGTTTTTGTCTTTGCTTCAACACAAACTCACCAGATTGGGTCTGCTGTATTATCTATATTTCTTGCCAAGGGTTGGCCCTCCAACTCCCTGGCCCTGTAACTTTGTTGTGAGATCGCCAAATATGACAGGAAATATTAGTCAACTTGCAAAATGATTTCAAAAGCGTATATTTATTATATTTATTATAGACATTTGTATTAAGAATTTTGGAAAATTTTATAATTAGTCATACAATGAATAGTCAGTCTTGAATTCCTGAATCAGAAATGCCATAAACTGTTGTTCTGGTCTGTCTTCTCTCGAGGTTATGGCGATAGTGACCCCGAATGGTATCTAGATGTATGGAAGGGATCGTTTGACCAAGATCAGTCCGAGCCCCACCCCCTCTCACCGGCTAAAGTAATGGCGTCCACTACAGCCCTGTCCACGACAGCCCTGTCCACTACAGGCCTGTCCACTACAGCCCTGTCCACTACAGCCCTGTCCACTACAGCCCTGTCCACTACAGCCCTGTCTACAACAGCCCACCACTTCTACCTGAGACCTGAATCCAAGCCAGCAACATATATGCAGCATTCAGTCGAAGCTATCAACTGCCTTTTCTCTCAGGAGTGCTGCATGAGTTGTCCCAAGATCGAGTGCTTGGGGTGAGCATGGAGGGATCACTTCTAAAGTCCACTTCTAGAATGGACATTGAAGGAAGTTTGCGGCAGCTCAGGTGAGAGATCATCTAGTTTGTAAAATCCAACTATCCCTTAGATATTGACATTGAGACCCACTCTGACAGGCATGAGTTATATCAAATCAAATCAAATTGTGTTTGTCACATTCTCTGAATACAACAGGGATTGCAGTGAAATGCGTACTTACAAGCCCTTAACCCAACAATGCAGTTTTAAGAAAAATACCACAAAAAAAAGAAATAAAGTAACAAATAATTAAAAAGCAGCAGTAAAATAATAACAGTGAGGCTACATACAGGGGGTACTGGTACAGAGTCAATGTGCAGGGGCACCGGTTAGTCGAGGTAATTGAGGTACTATATACATGTGGGTAGAGTTATTAAAGTGACTTATGCATAGATAATAACAGAGAGTAGCAGCAGCGTAAAATAGCAAGTAGTCTGGGTAGCCATTTGATTAGATGTTCAGTGGCCTTATGGCTTGGGGGTAGAAGCTATCTAGAAGCCTCTTGGACCAAGACTTGACACTCCGCTACCGCTGCCGTGCAGTAGCAGAGAGAACAGTCTATGACTAGGGTGGCTGGAGTCTCTGACAATTTTTAGGGCCTTCCTCTGACACCGCCTGGTATCGAGGTCCTGGATGGCAGGAAGCTTGGCCCCAGTGACGTACTGGGCCGTACGCACTACCCTCTGTAGTGCCTTGTGGTCGGGGGCCGAGCAGTTGCCATACCAGGCAGTGATGCTCTCGATGGTGCAGCTGTAGAACCTTTTGAGGTTCTGAGGACCCATGCCAAATCTATTCAGTCTTCTGAGGGGGAATAGGTTTTGTCGTGCCCTCTTCACGACTGTCTTGGTGTGCTTGGACCATGTTAGTTTGTTGGTGATGTGGACACCAAGGAACTTGAAGCTCTCAACCTGTTCCACTACAGCCCCGTCGATGAGAAAGGGGCCGTGCTCTGTCCTCCTTTTCCTGTATTCTTGATCACGTCGAGGGAGAGGTTGTTGTCCTGGCACCACACGGCCAGGTCTCTGACCTCCTCCCTATATGCTGTCTCGTCCTTGTTGGTGATCAGGCCTACCAATGTTATGTCATCGGCAAACTTAATAATGGTGTTGGAGTCGTACCTGGCCGTGCAGTCAGGAGTGAACAGGGAGTACAGGAGGACACCGAGCACGCACCCCTGAGGGGCCCCGTGTTAAGGATCAGCATGGTGGATGCGTTGTTACCTACACTTACCACCTGGGGGCGGTCTGTCAGGAAGTCCAGTTGCAGAGGGAGGTGTTTAGTCCCAGGGTCCTTAGCTTAGTGATGAGCTTTGAGGGTACTATGGTGTTGAACGCTAAGCTGTAGCCAATCAATAGCATTCTCACATAGGTGTTCCTTTTATCCAGGTGTGAAAGAGCAGTGTGGAGTGCAATAGATATTGCATCATCTGTGGATCTGTTGGGGCGGTATGCGAATTGGAGTGGGTGTAGGGTTTCTGGGATAATGGTGATGATGTGAGCCATGACCAGCCTTTCAAAGCACTTCATGGCTACAGACGTGAGTGCTACCGGTCAGTAGTAATTTAGACAGGTTACCTTAGTGTTCTTGAGCACAGGGACTATGGTGGTCTGCTTGAAACATGTTGGTATCACAGACTCAGACAGGGAGAGTTTGGCCATAATTGATTGGGTATTTCCCTCCCCTCCAAAAATTGTGGTCTTCACACTGGGAAAGTATAATAACCGAGACTTTTAAATACAGTAAGATACCGATCTGTCATTAAAATGACACATGCGACGGTATGAGAGAAGGCAAAACGAGGGCCGTACTGACAAAAGTTAATGCTAGAAATGTAAGATTAATAAAGTGTATGTTGACGTTAGTAGGATACTGTATATACACTCAGTGCCCAGTTTATTATGTCCACCACCCCATTCACAAAAATGGATCGCTCCGACCATCTGTTAGTAACGTGGCCGAGGCATGCGATATAAAGCAGGCAGACAGGCATCGAGGCATTCAGTTACGGTTCGATTGAACGTTAGAATGGGCAAAACAAGTGACATTAGTGACTTTGAGTGCTGTATGATCGTTGGTGCCAGGCGCACCGGATCCTGTATCTCAGAAACGGCTGACCTCCTGGGCTTTTCATTAACGCCAGTGTCTAGGGTTTACAGAGAATGGTGCGTGAAACAAAAAAATCCAGTCAACGAAAGTCCTGTGGGCGAAAAAAACAGCTTCTTGATGAGAGAGGTTGAAGGAGAATGGCAAGAATCGTGCAAGCTAACAGGCGGGCCACAAACAAATAGCAACCCAGTACAACAATGGTGTGCAGAACGGCATCTCGGGACGCCCAACTCATCGATCCTTGTCATGGATAGGCTATTGCAGCAGACAAACACACCAGGTTTCCCTCCTATAAGCTAAAAACAAGAAGGAGCTGTTCCACGGGCCACGCGATCTTCCAACACTTGACAATTGAGGAGTGGAAAAACATTTCCTGGTCCGACAAATCCCTGTTCCTGTTATGTTATGCTGATGGCAGTGTCAGAATTTGGTGTAAGCAGAACAAACCCGTGGACTCATCCTGCCTGGTGTCAACGGTACAGGCTGGTGGCGGTGGTGTAATGGTGTGGGGAATGTTTTCCTGGCACACGTTAGGTCCTTTGATACCAGTTGAGCAACGTTGGAACGCCAAAGCGTCTCTGAACATTATTGCTGACCAAACCCAATATGTTTTGGATGAGATGGAACGGGTTGTTGACAGCATGAATGTACCGCCATCCGATCTGCAGCAAATGCATGATGCCATCGCATCAGCATGGACCAACATCACTGTGTAATGTTTACGGCACCTTGTAGAATCCATGCCCAAAGAATTTAGGCTGTTCTGGAGGCAAAGGGGGGGGGGGGGGGTCCAACCCAATACTAAACGGGTGTACCTAATAAACTGGCCACTGAGTGTGTACATATATGTCTCCCTTTCTGGAAATGTATGTTCTGCCCGTGTCTGTTTGGGCTAAATTGAGGGTCGAAATATAGACTCAATTTTGAATCACCCTTTCATGGGGTTTCATTGTGTTACAAAGTGCATGAGTCACTGTCCCAGTAGTATGTGTGGCAGTGACAGCTAAGTTAATAACTGGGTCTATTTGGCTATGTCCATAGTTTTATTCTGTCATTCTCATCAATGGCCTCGCCGTTGAATACTTTGACAGAAGTGGGGAAGCAGGGACAAGACCCAGTAGACTGGACACTCGTGTCAAGAAGAGTTTGAGAAGTTAAAACAAGCACTGTGCTAGTTCCTCGCTCTGGGAATACCAGATAGGGAGTTTGAGATGTTTGTGCACGAAGATAAGGGGCTGTCATTCTAAATTTGGGTTGTATCATTTATCAATAGTTCCAATTCGGATTCGGACAGGCGAGAGACACAGAGCGCTGTCCCTGAACTGTGAAGAAAGCACAAAGGGAAGGGCGGGTGCGCTACTCACACACAGCAGCACATGATGAGTGTGAGAGAAACCCGTCTCTAGTCTATTTGACTATTCCTTGAATTCCCTTATGGATGAAAATCATTTCCTTTTGAATTTATAAAGGGTTGCAATTATAATTTGGCTTGGGTGAGTCATTATGTATGTTAATCTGATTCATTAATTTTTTTATTCTGCTGAGGAAATATTGAGTTACAATGCCCAGGGGCGAGACGTGGGGGGTGTTATCATGTAATATGGGGTCATCCTGCGAGTGGTTTCTGAAACAAATTACATCTTTGTTCAAACGAATCTAGCTTCTCGACCTTAGAAGAAAGGCCTCCCTAATTTAGACTCACTAAGTTACGGAGGGTTTCCTCCCAAGGTTGAAATAGAAGGCCCTACTGTAGACTCCAGCCGCTAACAAGCTACTCTGTATCAGTGGTTATACAAACAACACTGATGTAATGGTTAAGCTAGTCACCTAGAAGCTTAGACAAATATTGTCTACTGGTTTATTGAAACTCTACAATCAAGCTGTTGTGATATGTTGAATTTGATTACTGTAACCAATTATTGCAATTTCATACTCTGTTGACTACATAACGGGAGGGTTTTACTGACGAAGGAAAAACCCTTGAACGATTAGCCACAGGCCCAATATACAGGAAGCCAGTTCACCAGAGGAAAAGTTGTCTGTGTTAGTGGTCGCTCATCTGCTGCGGAGGGTTATTAGGAAATATGTGCCTCAGAGTTTCGTTGAAATGACCTGAAAACAACGTTGATTCAACCAGTGTGTGCCCAATGGCATAGAATGAAGTGAGGATGACATGGCGTGGGAACATATTTTGTAGTCCTGGGGGAAGACTGAGTGGGAGTTTGGGGAGATGTATAGATCCTTTATTTTTGTCAATCTCAGCAGAAAAGCAGCCCAGGTCAGTCAAGAGGTGGGAAGCGCCAGGTTTCTTACTTCTTTCTTCAAATATATCCACATATTAGTATGTGAGTCTATTGTAATGCGTTTCTATGTTTTTCTCTCCATCAAGTGTCTGTTAGTACACTCTTGGATCTCCAGCAGATGGAGGAGAAAAACGGTCAAAAGCTCCAGTTGGAATGTTAGTGCCTATTGTATAAAACGTTTAAAAGGGGGGACTGATAGAATGTAAATGACTGTTTTACAGCATTATCATTTTAGTATGAAAATATTGTTTTTATATATCCTTAGAGATTGAAAGTAGTGCTAGGTTTAAGCTCTATGGGTATGAGAAGTGTAATTGTTTAGTGGACTGCAGTGGACAGTAGGAATGCGAACTCCCAATAACTCAAGGCCTCTCCTGACTGATTAGAAGTCCTGTGATATGCACAGACAAATCCTGGGTCAATAGTATTGAAAAAAATTGAAGTACATCTTTGTGGAAGGGAGAGGGTGAGAGCTGAGGGTATAAGTGGACACGACACTGTATTGAATGTATGTATTCAGCTGGACATCTTTGTAGAGTACACGTTTGAAACGTTACTTTGAGTTTGGGCTCTTATGATATAGACGCTTATGGTATATTGAGATATTGCCGTGTTTTTCATTGCAAGCAAGAAGGAATCTCCATTGGAATGTGCATATCAGTTAACCATCCACTACAATCAAAAGAGTCAGATATCTCTGGAAATTAATCACAAGCAATGGACCTCAGTTGAGTTCAGGAATTTTGTGGCCAAGTTAGGTTTTTGTGGGTGAACCACAGGGAATGCAAATAAGGATATTTTTCATAGGAAATAGGAAGGCTATAGCGAGACAATTATTTCATTAAATGTATGATGTATCAATTAATTATATGACAGGTCAGGGCAGGCAGAGGTCAGTAATCCAGAGTGCCCTGACCCTGAGCCTGCCAGCTCTTCTGTGGCAGAATGGTAAAAAAAACAGGAAAGCTAGATAACAAGAACAAGAGAAAGACAGGAGCATGGGAAAACCATTTGATGAAAAACAACAGGCAACAGACAAACAGAGAACACAGGTACAAGTACACTGGGGATAAATCAGGGTGTTGGGAGGGTGTTGTGGGCCTATTCAACCCACACAAGATGTTGGCTCCAGGTTGTGGAGTTGGCGGAGACAAGGCAGCGAAGAGGCATCCCCAAGTCTTGACTGGCTCTCACCGACTGGCCATTGGACCAAGGGTGGAACCTGGAGGACAGGCTGGCCGATGACCCAATGAATGTGCAGAATGCCTTCCAGAACCGGGACAAGAACTGAGGAACACGGTCAGAGACCATGTCCACCGGGGCTCAAAGGATCCAGAAGACGTGCTGAACCATGAGCTGGGCCATCTCTTTGGCAGAGGGTAGCTTGTGGGAGAAGAATGAAGTGGGTGGCTTTGGAAAACCGGTCCACTACTGTCAGGATGGTGTTGTTTCCATCAGACGGGGGGAGACCAGTGATGAAGTCCAGGGATATGTGAGACCAGGGACGGTGAGGGACAGGCAGTGGTTGAAGTGGACCAGCCGGAGCAGGGCCCATCTAGCTTGCCTGGAATTGAGATGCTTGGCGGTGCGGAGATACTCTAGGTTATTTTGATCCGTTCACACAATGAAAGAATGTTCCGCCCCCTCCAACCAGCGTCTCCACTCCTCCAACGCCATCTTCACCGCGAGAAGCTCACAATTCCCGACATTGCAATTCCTCTCCATGGCGTTGAGACGATGGGAGAAGAAGGTACAGGGATGTAAGCTGAGGTCCAGGGCAGAATGAAGGGACAGGACATCCCCCACTCCGACATCCGAAGCATCAGCCTCCACCACGAACTGACAGGAAGGGTCAGGATGACACAATATGGGAGCTGTGGTGAAGCGGTGCTTGAGGTCCCGAAACGCCCGGTCCGCAGCAGGGGACCACATGAATGGAACATAGGGAGAGGTGAGTGCAGACAGGGGGGAAGCCAGATGCTGTAACCCCGGATAAAGCGGTGATAAAAGTTGGCAAATCCCAGGAAACATTGCAGCTGCACTTGGGACGTAGGCTGAGGCCAATCCACCACCGCTCTCACCTTCCTGAGATCCATTTGTACATTCCCTGCAGCAATGATGTAACCAAGGAAGGGGATGGTGGAGCAACTCGAGAAAGACAGGCGCACGGGGAAACCGCTGGTAGGCTTGCCGAAACAAAATAAACTGGCAACAGACAAACAGAGAACACAGGTATAAGTACACTGGGGTTCATGGGGAAGATGGGCGACACCTGGAGGGGAGTGTAGACAAGCACAAAGACAGGTGAAACAGATGAGGGTGTGACAAAAAAAATGCTCATTCATGTTGGTTAATTTAGGATTCAAAGATAATCTTTGAAAATATATAGTTTAGCTTAGCCCACACAAAACATAAATTACATGACAGAGCACAGAGCAGTTATAGACAAGAACAGACAATATTAGAATAAATTAAAAATAAGAGTCAGATTGTCAAGAAAGCAAAAATACTTCTTACACACTATTAATATATAGCTATTCATAGTATTATACACAGTACAGTTCAATTAGATATTTTAAAAGAAAAGAGGCCCTGTGACACTGTTTAATTTGTTTTTGTTTTTTAAAACTTTTGCCTGAGTAATCTCTGGTCCAAAATTAAATGGTTCTATACATAACTAAGCGACAGATTAAATCCGTTTTTGGTTTGGGTACAGTAGGCCTAAAGAAACCCACAGTGGTGTGTCTGGTGGGGAATATATAGTGCCATGCAACTTATTATGTGACTTGTTAAGCACATTTTTACACCTGAATTTAGGCTTGCCATAACAAAGGGGTATTGACATTTCAGCTTTTCATTTTTTATTAATTTGTCAACACGTGGAAAAATATAATTACACTTTGACATTATGGGGTATTGTGTGTAGGCCATGACAAAAAATCTCAACATGGGAAAAAGGTTAAGGGGTATGAATACTTTCTGAATGCACTGTATGTCTGTTTGACTTTGTAGTATTACCCAACTAGAAGTGGGTTATTTCTATGGGTTTTTTGTCAGTAGCTGCTTTATAGTCTGGTCCCAGATCTGCCAACTCCATTGCTATCTTTGAAGCTTAACAGAGTTGGTATTATAGCGCAAAGAAACTGTCACTCAGGCTAGAAATGACTCCTTCATTGTTAATAATAATGAAAAAAGTAACCTTTATTTAACTAGGCAAGTCAGTTAAGAACAAAATCTTATTTACAATGATGGCCAACGCTGGGATTTGAACCAGGGACTGCAGTGACGCCTCTTACTCTGCTGCGCCACTCTAGATCACCGGATCTAACTAAGAAATGCATTTTGAATGTAATACAGTATAGGCCAGTAGACCATCACTGCCATAATAGGCACCAATTATCAAATAGACCACTTGAGTGAAAAGAGAAGTGTATCAAATTGGTTATAGATATCAGATACATCCCATAACCGATTGATTATACATATTAAATTAAATAGATATAAACTATGATTGTTTTTCTTTGAACCAATCTTTGCTTTACATATTTTTATAGTGCAGACAATATTATGCACACTTGCTGTACCCTGCATATAGATTCTATTCATGAAATTACTAATATTCTCATTCCAAATTCTTTGACAACCCTGAGATGCAAGATTGCCTAACCCAACGCACGCTAGATCATGGGACCCTTACGTATCAGGTGCAATCATATTCTTTGTGTGGTTGGTGCACAGCACAGTCAATAAAAATTCCTCGTTTCTGACTGGATAGGCCAGAGTTTCCGCTTTTTCATTGTCTCCCTCCTTATCTCTCGAGCTGATCCACTGATCTACTCCCCCATTAGATACTGTAACGTTATCAATAGCTAGCCACCACCATCAAATAGCTAGATATGGACGATTTTGACATGCTCAGCGCACCACAGGCTGCGGCCGGCAATGGGACGGACGAAGACCCCGCTGCCGCATTCTTGGCCCAGCAAGAAAGCGAGATCGCGGGGATTGAGAATGACGAAGGATTCAGCATCCTAGACAGCGGAGAGGTTCCAACGTCGCTAGACAATAATCTGACAGGCGACACAAACAGTAACTGTGTTCTAAATCTCTTAATTTAGCAAGTTATAGTAGCTAGCTCGTTCGTATTATTTGGCTGGGTCAAAGCCTAGCAAATTGGCTATACCTGATTAGCTATGGGCTAGCCAGCTAGTGTATACACAGTTAGTTAGCCATCTTAATTAGCTAGCTAGCCAGCAAACGAGCTACATTAGCAAGCTACATCGACTATCTGCAGGAGATGAAAGACATTACGCGAAAAACAAGTAACGTAATTTTAGCTGGCTGGATCAGATATTTCAGACCATCTATTTAAAATGTTCGGGAAACTAGCTCGAAATGCGCAAGGTGACGCTAGTTTCGCTAATGGCGCTAGTTAGTCTCTACATTACATGTGTATATGCTAGTTAATAACGTAATTTTACTTATTGATATCTTGATGTTTGTGAAGTGTCGTGAATAAACTAACAGAAAATATCGTGTATTTGAATGACCGGTTAGCTAGTTATCGCGTCTATTTCCTGGCTATTATTGCGTCTATTTCCTGTCATTGGATTGATCCCACTGCACCAACAACATTACTGGCCACTTCATTACTGCAATTTGATATATGGCCCAATGACCATTGGACTTTCATACACAACTGTCGTCTTCAGGAAGTTAGATTATTGACCGATTAGTTAGCTACATTGGCCAGAAGGAAGTTCATGTTATGCAACTCTTTAGGGGGGGGGGGGGGGGGGGGTGTACATGTTAATCTGTACAAACAATAGAACGTGAGTAAAAACACCATGGGACCACGCAGCCGTCATACCGCTCAGGAAAGAGATGCGTTCTGTCTCCGAGAGATGAACATACTTTGATGCGAAAAGTGCTGATCAATCTCAGAACAACAGCAAAGGACCTTGTGAAGATGCTGGAGGAAACCTGTACAAAAGTATCTATATCCACATATATCCACAGTGAAACAGGTCCTATATCGACATAATCTGAAAGGCCGCTCAGCAAGGAAGAAGCCACTGCTCCAAAACCGATAGAAAAAAGCCAGACTACGGTTTGCAACTGCACACGGGGACAAAGATCATACTTTTTGTAGAAATGTTCTCTAGTCTGATGAAACAAAAAAAAGAACTGTTTGGCCATAATGACCATCGTTATGTTTGGAGGAAAAAGGGGGAGGCTTGCAAACTGAAGAACACCATCCCAACCGTGAAGCACGGGGGTGGCAGCATCATGTTGTGGGGGTGCTTTGCTGCAGGAGGGACTAGTGCACGTCACAAAATAGAGGAGAATTATGTGGATATTGAAGCAACATCTCAAGACATCATTTGGGAAGTTAAAGCTTTGTCGCAAATGGGTATTCCAAATGGACAATGACCCCAAGCATACTTCCAAAGTTGTGGCTAAATGGCTTAGGGACAACAAAGTCAAGGTATTGGAGTGGCCATCACAAAGCCCTGACGGTAATCCTATAGAACATTTGTGGGCAGAACTGAAAAGTGTGTGAGAGCAAGGAGGCCTACAAACCTGACTCAGTTACACCAGCTTTGTTAGGAGGAATGGGCCATAATTCACCCAACATATTGTGGGAAGCTTGTGGAAGGCTACCCAAAATGTTTGATCCAAGTTAAACAATTTAAAGGGAATGCTACCAAATACTAATTGAGTGTATGTAAACTTCTAGCCCACTGGGAATGTGATGAAAGAAAATAAAAGCTGAAATAAATAATTATCTCTACTATTATTCGGACATTTCACATTCCTTAAAATAACGTGTGATCCTAACTGACCTAAGACAGGGAATTTTTACTAGGATTAAATGTCAGGAATTGTGAACTGAGTTGACATGTATTTGGCTAAGGTGTATGTAAACTTCTGACTTCAATTGTAGCTCGCTAGCTAGTTCCAATGAATGAATCGTTCATCGTAAAGATATTGCCAAACCAAGCATTTATGTACTAGGGCACTCGACTAGAACAGGTGGGTATAATTTGTGGAACGTTCCAACAGGAATCTGTTCCAAAAACGTTGTAAAATACAAGGTTACCAACAAACAACGCATACAAAGTAGTATGATCAATTCACCTAGCTAACCATCTGCCGAATAGGCACAAACTCACCACGTAGCTTATTCTTAATGTTTGTCCATAGGCTATCAGAGTGAGGACACATTTGTTTTCGGGAATAAACGTGAGTGAATTTAATGAATTAGCCCACTCCTTACCTGGTATCTTATTCTGCCGCTATACAACATTGTATATGTTTGTTGGCAATCTTGTTATTTACAACGTTTTTGGAACAGATTCATGTTGGAAGATTCCACAAACTATACCCACCCGACTAGATCAAACCAACGTGTAGTATTTTGCAAGCTTACAACTACAAATCCATAATCTGAATTTGATCCTATCCGTCTTAGAGTAAGACGTGTAGTGAGGTCTGATACACACCCACTCTGTGATGTGAATTGATGATGTAGGCCATTTCGTTGTCTTTGATATTGCTTTGTTCGTGATGAATGGTTCATTTTATTTGCAGATGCAGTGGACGGTGCTGTCAATGGAGACCTTAATGAGGTAATATCTTATGTTTTCCCATTCTGTCTTACAGCAGAGATTGTGAATATATCGACTCAATGGAAAACTTAACCATGCATGTTTTGTTTTAACATAGCCTAAGGAACACTAAATGCCATGGTTGTGTCATATTATTGACCGTGGTTGTGTTCAGTTGGCACAAAACGGAAGAAAATGCTCTGGAACAGAGTGAGAAAGGGGGGAGGTGCTATCTACTTGTCCAATGAGACACGGTTTAACGTTGCTACAGTGTGCCCTGTTGAACACCACCCATGTGTTTGTTAGGAGAGCAATGGCCCGTCTGATGCATACTCCGCCATCTCCAGTGCCGACCGGCTGCAGGCTGAGCCAGAGAGCCTGCGTAAATGGAGGGAGGAGCAGAGAGAGAGGCTGGAGGTCCTAGGTAAGGAGAGGCCCCTGGTATATCCTGGCTAGAGGGCCATAGCAGCGTAACAATAGAATAGAAGGAACCGATGTGACTATTTACAGTTGAATCCAAAGCGCCGAGTGCCCAATTCTAACACCACAATCTTTGGAAAACGTATGGCCCTGACTTGCAATGAAAGAAAAACACTGAGCACATTTAGCTGATGTTGAAATCGCCCCTGGTTTTTAGAAGTCTTCTTTTTTTGTGATGTCATTTTTCAAGAGAATGGCATGTACTGTGTGAATCATAAGACCTCTTCTTCTTCCTAATTTCCCCTTCCCCAGACGCTAACTCTCGTAAGCAGGAGTCTGAGTGGAAGGACAAGGCCAAGGTAGAGCTGGAGGAGTGGCACACTAGACAGGACGAGCAGCTGGAGAAGACTAAAGTGAATAACAGGTAAAAATGCATAGGAAGAGTCTAGTCATTCTATTTCTATGTAAAAACGGCCCGGGTTGAGCCAGGAGGACTAAAAACCCACTGGACTCCAAGGAAACCTTTTGTCCACTGACTCACTATTCTCTACAGGAGCCGTCGAAAGGAAACCCTGTCCATTGAGTGTAAATGACACTCTGCAGAAATCTCCTTGCAGAATAGTTTAGTTATTGTGCAGCACTTGTTCCTATTGGTCCCTCTATGTTTTCTACGACCTCTTATGTGTTTTAAGGTTTATATAGGCCTACATGAAAAGACGTAGGCTAGCTGTGTGCAGTCTCTGGTAGACCAGTGAAAAAGATCAGTATAGTATGTTCCGGAATGAAAAATGATCATGTATATTAATTCTCAGGGTCATTTTATTTCTGATAATGACCTGGAGCGGCAATCCAAGTCATGCAGGTGTTGCTAAGAGGTGAAACAGCTGTTGCTAAATGACAAGACCCCAGAGTTGACCCTTGAACCACAAGCCTTTTGAGCACGGCAGATTCAGAAATATCTAATATCAATTGGTGTTAATATCTATCGAAAGATAACAGGACAGGCCCATCAGCAAACAGAAATGTAGGATGTTTAAAATATATATATATAAGTTTGATAAGACTTAGGATAAGGGTTTTGGAGACGCCTTGCCTCCAAGGGCTCAGAAAGTATAAAGTCTAGTTTTCACTAACTTGAGCGTCTGTAACCCAAGCCCTTCCTCTGCTCTGAATAATGTATCAGCCAATGTTCCAGTCTCTGTCTCATGTCTAGCTACCTCTAACCTGCCTCTGTTATGTTGTTTGTAGTCTCTTTGTATATAGGTGCATCCGAAATGGCACCCTATTCCCTATGTAGTCTCATAGGTCTCTGGTTAAAAGTACTAGGTAGGGAATATGGTGCCATTTTGGACGCAGATTACTGTACGAGTGAGAGCTCTGGGCTGGGTTTGTTCTGTCGTTTTTGCTCTTCTCCTTTTTACCGCTCTCTCTCTTCTCTCCTGCTTGCTGCTTTCCTCTGGGACATCCCCTGTGTCTCCCAGGGTTCTGGATGAGGATTTCTACAAACAGCCCTTCTCTGACCTGATTGGTTATGTGTATGTTGCTAAACTAACATTTGTTTCTTTTTTTTCTCCCCACGTGACGTCACTCGCGTCAATCGCACGCCGCATCTTCCATTTTAACGCTAATTTTTACGTTTGGCTTTCCCCCGTCATTTTTGTTTGTTTTTGGTTTTACGTTATTTTTCAAAGAAGTAGACTTTAATGAATCTTGAGCGTGCGTTTTTGCGACCTTTAAACCCACCAGGTGTCTCTTTTTATTTATTTGTAATTTAATTTTTTTTTTTAATGCAGTGGATGTGTGTTGGCTGAATGTCATTGCATCAGCCTTAATGCTTAATGCTCAGTTTCCGTATGAATTATGTTGCCATAACTGTAGTGTAGTAAATCGAGTGGCCATTTTTCTTTTACTTTGGTCTTGTTTAATTACATCGTCCATGATCCATCTATATGTCCCTTCATTTTATCACGCCATCTCATCACGCCATTTGCAAATGTTTGTTTATTCTTAGATCCCTTTTTAAATCATCTATACTTGTATTATTCATATGTGCACATGGAAAACGAGTTATAGAAATTGACGCTATGTAGAAACATTGGTTAGGTGTGTTACTTGGCGACGCACTACTTTAAATGTATTGACGGAACCGTATAGCTACTACCTCTGCTACCTCAGCTGCGTGTCGATACCGTGTGGCTAATGTCTCTAGTAGAGTTAAGACTGTAGTTTTGTTTCAAGCAACTGTGTCTCCAACTCTTAACAGTCCTATCAATATAGTAGTACCTTCATATAATATGCAGGCGTATTATCTGAAGGTTAACTTTAATCTGTTAAATACTATTTAAGAGATCTCATGCCATTAAAAAGGCTATTTATTTATATATATATCTGCTTTATACCTGGTAACCTGCAGCCTTTCGGGTTCAATAAGGCTCCTGAAAAGCTGTGCAAAGGCAACCATGTTGTTGGAGGGCCGTTTCTTTCCAACATTATCCCAACATTATCTCTGCTGTTTCAGTGTCTTCTAGAATAACCACACACACACACCCCCCCCGCACAAATAACTGCAGACATGGGTGTTTTTATTTTTTTTTATAGGAGTTATTTATGCAATAGCTATTGTACTGTACGAGAATGTCTGTTGGTTGACATAATGTTGAACGGACACTCTGGATCCCTCATTTGGAGAGCGTCATTACAATTTTTAAGAATGAATACGCCAACTTGGTGGCCATGTGGTTGGAGTGTCCGCCCTGAGATTGGAAGGTTGGGAGTTCGATCCCTGGCCGAGTCATAACAAATACGGTCAAACTAAGACTCTGCATTAAAGATGTATATTTGGAGGGGGGCTGCAATAGACTCGTGTCCTGTCCGGGTGGTGTACTTGTACAGCTGCCTCACGCGACAGGAGATGGGCTCCTTCTGGTAGCACAATCCAAGGCTCGTACGAGGCGACTTATGACAAAATTTAACAGTTGAAGTCTATTTTCAGTAGCCTGATACTGTCTCAGAGCCCTGCATGTAGACAGTCAACTGTTGCGTTGATGTCGCTAGTACGTCTGTATTTCTAAACTGAAAGCTCATTGGATACACCGTTGCTTCAAACATGCGAATGTGATCTGCTTAGAATCTGTTAATAGCTACTAGCAACCCACTGTCTAGAATAGAATGAATGACATGCTACTGTTGATGCCCAACTCGCACTCTTAGTATTGCAGCCCTTGTATCTATCTGCCATTGAATTCATTCGATCGCTAAAGAGCAAAGGTTCCCATATAACCAAACGTCCTTGTCTCTGCCAAAACAAAGACCCACGGCTACTGAGACCAAGGGGCCACGTATTTTTGCCTCACCCAACCAACTCAATGGCACAGCAGATGAAGGCTGCAAGCTAAGCACACTTAGTGCACAGAAAAATAAAAAGAATCTGCCTCCCCCCCTGAAATGACTTTTTTTCTCTCTGGGAAAATGCATGCTGGCTTTTGTCATCTGCATAAAGCTCATTTACTTTTCATTTCTATATATCTGACTTGTGATCTGTTTCTCCTTGTTTCTTTTCCTATGCACCTTTAAGCACACACATTAACCATCCTTGCTACCGCCTAGACCAGTTAAGTAAAAAAACAAAAAGACAATATCCTAGTAGGGAGAAGTGTATATTAGCCTAGAAAAATGGCAAGACAATATTCAATAGTAGTGCACAATTAGACTAGATTGTAGTCGAGGCTCTCCAACCCTGTTCCTGTAGATTTCCGCTCCAACCCTTTAAAAAAAAAAGAAAAGATAATGAACTGGTTGATAAGCTGAATCAGGTTAGTTACAACTGGGGTTGGAGTTAAAAAGCCACAGGAGGGTAGCTCTCCAGGAACAGGATTGGAGAGCCCTGCTGTAGATGAATACAAAATCCACTGCCAATTGAAATGATTTTAGAAGCTGGGTGTCCCTTCTGTGATACGTTTGATCCACTAGTCCTGTTCGTACCTGTAGTTTCGTTGTGACAGTGAATTTTCATTGGCTTCTCATCCCCATTTTGCTCTGTATATTGTGTTCTAGTTTATAAAGGGGGTCTTTCAATTTTCTTAACTCTTTGGCAGTGGAAGTGTCCTATCTTGGGTGGGTGGGTCTGGGTTTTGCTATTCCCCCTGGCTTGCATTTCAAAATGTCTTATTGTGATTGTGGCACTATCATTTTTATTTATTTAATTTCAGTTATGTATGCTAAGCCTTCTAGTGGAATTGGATGCCCTTTTGGGTTCGGTATCGGTGTGAAGATTGTGACATGTCAATCAAAAGTCTCTTATGGTTATTATATCAAGTGTTTGCTGCATTTCAAATGGCCTGCTTTCCAACCGCAGCAAAATGCATGGCAAAGTCTCCGGTATCCAGGTTTTGGTTGTTAAAATGAAAACGAACTTGCCACTAAGCGCACTTATCAAGCACAAGTATAAAGTACATAAAACAAAACATATTCCTAATGCTATACTTGGATCTTGAGAGAATATTTGAACGTAACCAAAAGGCAAGTTACGCCCCCACCCCCCAGTTCTGTGACGAACTGCATTTTTAACCAACCAAACCGCGTTTTAATCGTTCCCCCCCAAAAAACTGCACTTGTTTTTTCCCAAAACCCCTTGATTAGACTGACAGGGAAAAGCAGGTAACTAGCTAGCTGTATGACTGTGGCTATAGGGGGCATGCTGTATGATCTTATCCAACCCTGTTCTCTTCATCTGTTTTTGATGTGGCCACCCGGAGAATGTTTATTTTTTTGGATGTACTGTAATGTAGTTGGGTCTCCGCTGCTGTCTACTCGACACTTCCTCCTCAAGCAAAGGTTTTTAGTTTCAGACTTCACTAAAACTGTTTGACTAAAACGCTGGAAAATCCATGCTAAAATGGCACCATTTTCATAATTAATCTTTTTATTTTTACGTTATTGTCAACTACCAAATTGATGTATCATGCAGGTAGTTTAGATCCATTCGGCATGTATTTCTATGGGGATTCCCCATGTCTATCCCTGTGGTGTTGCAGAGGAGGAGGAGGTGGTGTGTAAGTAAACAGCAGTAAGGCCCTCTGTAAAACTCTGCTGATCTCTGGGGCCCAGGCCTGCTCCCTCCCTAACTAAAGCGCTGTCCTCCTCCCGTGTTGCCTTGCAGAGCGGCCGAGGAGGCCATGCTGTCGGACATGGACGAGAACAACCCGGGCACCGAGTGGGAGCGCGTGGCGCGCCTCTGCGACTTCAACCCAAAGTCCAGCAAGCAGGCAAAAGACGTGTCCCGCATGCGCTCTGTCCTCATCTCCCTCAAGCAGGCCCCTCTGGTCCGCTAACCCCCCCCCCTTCGCTCTATTAGATGTCTCAATTCAGTCCCTACCACTCCCCTTCGCACTAACCATTCATTCAGCTTTTGCAGATCTGAAGGCTCTGGATGCGTAAAAGCAGTGTCTTGGTGGAGCTTCCACGATCCACCATGTCGCTTTTCACCTTACAGATCTGTTAACTTTGAGGGGCCGAGGGGAAAGGAGGTGAATTGAGACAGCTGTATCTCTACCCTAACCCTCTCTGGACCCAGATTGCAACCAACCTCCCATAGGGCAATGTATCATTCACCCCCCCCCCCCCATCTACCTACCTGAGGTCGTCGTTGTTCATGGATTGATATTATTCCTCTCTTCCATCTCCCTTTCCATCATTAGAACAAAATAAGTATATACGCATTTATTTTTTGTTTCTATTCTTTGAAGGACCAAACTCTGTTTATTAAGTGTGTTGGAAACCCATTTAGAGCCGGCTTGTGGCATTTATTGTGACTATTTCAATCTATGCATTTTTCCCATTTGAACCACGAATCAAATACGGTAAATATCTATTTGTGTGTGTGTGTAAGCATCAAGGTTGGGGTCAATTCCATTTAAATTCCGGTCAATTCAGAAAGTACACAATTCCAAATCAAATTTTTGCTAATTGAAGAGAATTTGAATTTCAGTGTACTTCCTGAATTGCAACGGAGTTACCCCCAACCCTGGTAGACATTGTGGTGTATTATGTACTCTATATGTGTGTACCTATGTACATATACAGGCAATATATAAATTTACATTGTGGTTAAGATTTACTGTAGCCCACGTGTTGCTTAATGTGTTCATTGTCCATCAATTTCAATATCCGTAAAACATGAAACTTTTTTCGTCAACGTTGTTATTGAAGTGTTGTCCGTGACATTCAAATTATTATGGTTGCACCTAATTGGTGGAAGTAAAATTTCAGGTGAGACAAATTACATTTTATACCTCGTTTTCAATTAAGTTATGTTTAGGTGTTCCCTTAGGCCCTCCACCACTTTTGCTGTTTGTTGTATGGCCTTGGGTTCTCTCTGGGTTCAAAAGAATCTGGTGAAAATGAATGTCTGGCTTCAAATTCATTTCTGGTGAAAATGGCAGCGAGGAAGAGGTGAAGCGAGGGGGTTTTCTCCTGTTCAAATCTGTCCACGGGAAGCAGACCGCCTGCCTTTTGGATGACTCCCATTGTTAGGGCAGGGACAATCATCTCAAGTATGCAGTATCTCAAATGGTCAAACCGAAGTTACCTACCTTTGATCAAAGCCACGCTGTTGGTTGGGAGGTGGCCAGTCAGAAAGTGACATATTTGAGCTTGAATCTGTTCAACCAATAAATGGCTTTATTAGTTATGTTCATGTATATTTGGTGTGGCAACGAGCTATTGTGTATTTTACAAATGTAACCTAATTTGGAACGTCTATATCAGGAGTATTCAACTCTTAAAGCCAATTTATGTTTGATCCGAAAATGTGGTCGGAGGCTCCGTATGGAGGGTGTGACACAATTGCAGAGGCTGAATTGAGTTCCGTACGCATTGCCGCGTGCCTCCCAAATGTTTTAACAATGCGGAGGACTCCGCACTGACATGATTGGTTGGCGGAAGGTCCTGTTTAAACAACTCACTTCCTTGAGAACGCCAACAGCTCTACGCAACTGCACTGCTCATCGAAGCACAATAAGTATTAAAGCCCTGACTTCTGCAGAGGCTGTATCAACGTAAATACTGCACGACCAATGCAGATGTGGGATTGACAATGCGGTGCCTTTAACACTACCGAGGTCTGGAGCCTGCTGGTTTTCTGTTCTACCTGCTAATTAATTGCACCCACCTGGTGTCCCAGGTCTAAATCAGTCCCTGATTTGAGGGGGGGAAGCAGTGGAACTAGCGTCAAGGTCCAAAGTTGAGTTTCAAGGGGTTTATATGGTCATTCCATATAGGCTAGATATACACTGCTCAAAAAATAAAGGGAACACTTAAACAACACAATATAACTCAATCACACTTCTGTGAAATCAAACTGTCCACTTAGGAAGCAACACTGATTGACTATACATTTCACATGCTGTTGTGCAAATGGGATATACAACAGGTGGAAATTATAGGTAATTAGCAAGACACCCCCAATAAAGAAGTGGTTCTGCAGGTGGTGACCACAGAGCACTTCTTAGCTCCTATGCTTCCTGGCTGATGTTTTGGTCACTTTTGAATGCTGGAGGTGCTTTCACTCTAGTGGTAGCATGAGACGGAGTCTACAACCCACACAAGTGGCTCAGGTAGTGCAGCTCATCCAGGATGGCACATCAATGTGAGCTGTGGCAAGAAGGTTTGCTGTGTCTGTCAGCATGGTGTCCAGAGCATGGAGGCGCTACCAGGAGACAGGCCAGTAAATCAGGAGACGTGGATGAGGCCGTAGGAGGGCAACAACCCAGCAGCAGGACCGCTACCTCCGCATTTGTGCAAGAGGAGCACTGCTAGAGCCCTGCAAAATGACCTCCAGCAGGCCACAAATGTGCATGTGTCTGCTCAAACGGTCAGGAACAGACTCCATGAGGGTGGTATGAGGGCCCAACGTCCACAGGTGGGGGTTGTGCTTACAGCCCAACACCATGCAGGACGTTTGGCATTTGCCAGAAAACACCAAGATTGGCAAATTCGCCATTGGCGCCCTGTGCTCTTCACAGATGAAAGCAGGTTCACACTGAGCACATGTGACAGAGTCTGGAGACGCTGTGGAGAACGTTCTGCTGCCTGCAACATCCTCCAGCATGACCGGTTTGGCGGTGGGTCAGTCATGGTGTGGGGTGGCATTTCTTTGGGGGGCCGCACAGCCCTCCATGTGCTCGCCAGAGGTAGCCTGACTGCCATTATGTACCGAGATGAGATCCTCAGACCCCTTGTGAGACCATATGCTGGTGCGGTTGGCCCTGGGTTCCTCCTAATGCAAGACAATGCTAAACCTCATGTGGCTGGAGTGTGTCAGCAGTTCCTGCAAGAGGAAGGCATTGATGCTATGGACTGGCCCACCCGTTCCCCAGACCTAAATCCAATTGAGCACATCTGGGATATCTTGTCTCGCTTCATCCACCAACGCCACGTTGCACCACAGACTGTCCAGGAGTTGGCGGATTCTTTAGTCCAGGTCTGGGAGGAGATCCCTCAGAAGACCATCCGCCACCTCATCAGGAGCATGCCCAGGCGTTGTAGGGAGGTCATACAGGCACGTGGAGGCCACACACACGACTGAGCCTCAATTTGACTTGTTTTAAGGACAAAGTTGGATCAGCCTGTAGTGTGGTTTTCCACTTTAATTTTGAGTGTGACTCCAAATTCAGACCTCCATGGGTTGACAAATTTGATTTCCATTGATAATTTGTGTGATTTTGTTGTCAGCACATTCAACTATGTAAAGAAAAAAGTATTTAATAAGAATATTTTCTTCATTCAGATCAGACATACCGTAACCAAGTGATACATCTATAACAGTAAATATTAGGCTGAACGCGAGAGAGGCATTGTTGATGGCCACATTCCACCCTCTATGAAAACAGAGGAGGCATTCCAGTCAGTAGCGCTACGTTTCCTTTAATCATTGGTAGGTGATTGGTCTGACTGACTGTTGCTCAGGTGAATTGTCTGACTCTAGACAACTACACTGAACAAAAATATAAACACAACATGCAACACTTTCTTAGATTTTACTGAGTTACAGTTCATGTAAGGAAATCAGTCAAATTAAATAAATAAATTAGGCCCTAAATCTATGGATTTCACATGACTGGGAATACAGATATGCATCTGTTGGTGTCACAGTTACCTTAAAAAAAGGAAAACCAGTCAGTATCCGGTGTGACCATCATTTGCCTCGTGCAGCGCGGCACATCTCCTTCACAATAGAGTTGATCAGGTTATTGATTGTGGCGAGTAGAATGTTGTCCCACTCTTCAATGGCTGTGTGAAGTTGCTGGATATTGGCAGGAACTAGAGCACCCTTTTGTACACGTTGATCCAGAGCATCCCACACATGCTCAATGGGTGACATGTTTGGTGAGAATGAAGGACATTTTCAGCTTCCAGAAAGAGTGAACAGAGGTAGGGTTGCAAAGGGTCGGAAACTTTCCGGTAAATTTCCATGGGAAGTTAAGCCTGGGAATTTTGCTTAAATTCATCAAAAAAGTTAGCATATAACAGCGAACCTTTTTTTTGTGGGAGCGACAAGGCAATTCTAGGTCTTGTGGCATATTTTGGTTAAACTATCCCCACTTCAATGGAATTGAATTGCATGTACAGCTGATTCTCAAGATCTTGCATACTAATGAGATGCTATTGAGCCCACACTGTCTGAGCCAAGGACTACATGCCTTTTGGTAAGTTTGATTACAATACTGGGTGGGGTGAATATATTGACTTTTTGTTATCTAGTAAATAGTAGCCTACAGAAAAGTATTTAAATCATTTCTAACTTGTTAAAAATTTCTGCTAGTTAGTTTTTTCTACTATATGGGTTTTAGCTTGCTTGAGACTGAGTGTTAATTCACCTGTTTCCATACATGTTTCATTTTAAAACATTTATACAAAGGAGTTGTTTAATCTAACTGCTTAACTATTTATCTGTACATGGAATTGTATTTTTTTTTGTACTCATTTTTTACTAATCTTTTCAAGGACAAGGTCGAGCACCATCTGATGTGTGGAGACATTTCACTGCAGCTAATGTAGAAGGAAAAGTGGTGTACATTTGCAAATACTGTGCCAAATCATGTGAAGAATGCAACAAAGATGCAGAATCATCTGGCCACGTGCATAAAGTTCCCTTAGCGCTCACAACAAGCAACCGCTGGACAAAAGTCCTTCTACTTCTATTCAAGGTGAAAATGATAAATCAGACACCTTAACGATTTCAACAGCTCATGGTCCTCCTGGAATCAGACATTTGTTTGACTCTATGGAGGAACGTAGTCAGAGAAACGCTGATGAATGTCTTGCTCGAGCTGTGTACGCAACTGCTCACAGGCAATGTGTATTGGAAGAGATTTCTGAATGTTCTTCGCCCAGCATACACCCCTCCAACCAGACATGCTTTATCTACTAATTTGCTGGATGCAGAGTTCAAGTGAAGGTTAAGCAAATCATAGAGAAAGCAGACTGTATTGCAATCATCTCTGATGGGTTTTCAAATGTTTGTAGGCAAGGAATAATTAACTACATCATGTCCACCCCTCAACCAGTATTCTACAAGAGCACAGACACACCAGTCTCTAGATTACAGATGAGCTGAAGGCTGTCATCAATGACCTTGGACCACAAAGGTATTTGCACTGGTGGCAGACAATGCTGCGAACATGAAGGCTGCTTGGTCTAAAGTGGAGGAGTCCTACCCTCACATCACACCCATTGGCTGTGCTGCTCATGCATTGAATCTGCTCCTCAGGGACATCATGGCACTGAAAACAATGGATGCACTCTACATGAGAGCCAAGGAAATGGTTAGGTATGTGAAGGGTCATCAAGTTATAGCAGCAATCTACCTCACCAAGCAAAGTGAGAAGAATAAGAGCACCACATTGAAGCTACCCAGCAACACCCGTTGTGGTGGTGTTGATGTCATCATGTTTGACAGTCTCCTGGAGGGGAAGGAGTCTCTCCAAGAAATAGCCATATCACAGTCTGCCGATATGGACAGCCCCATCAAGAGGATTCTCCTGGATGATGTATTTTCAGTCTGGCGAAGTACATTTCCAAGCAAGGGCTTTGGGATGGAGATACAATATGGCAG